>NC_043989.1:2187666-2275166 GCF_902150065.1 Myripristis murdjan
ACTCCTGCCTCCTGTCTCCTGCCTCCTAACTCCTGCCTCCTAACTCCTGCCTCCTGCCTCCTAACTCCTACCTCCTGCTTCATAACTCCTAACTCCTGCCTCCTAACTCCTAACTCCTGCCCCCTGTCTCCTGCCTCCTAACTCATGCCCCCTGCCCCCTGCCTCCTGTCCTCTTGGCGGTGGCGGCGTGCAGCTCCCACCTGTCCTCCGAGGCTGCACAGGGCCGTGTGGACGCAGGCGACGGGGAGGCCGACCCTGCAGCCGCTCGGGTCCAGCAGGTCCAGCAGCGCCGGCTCAGCACCATCTGCAGCACAGAGAGAACGCTGCAGTCAGCACACACACACACACACACACACACACACACACACACACACACACACACACACTCTCCAGGCTTTCAGAACGACTTCCCTCAAACAGTCAGTCCATGTTCTCCTTGTTTGGGAAAACGCAGGGCAGCGTCTAAACTCCAGCGTCTGCCAAGCGTTTCCCTCCTGACTTTTTTCAGCTTTTTTTTTTCTGACTAATTGTGGAGAACATCAAGTCTCTCCTGTAGTGGAATTAATATTTTACTATTACTATGCCTACTCTTATTGTGAAAGCCCACAGTGCTTTTCAAGATGTTCACATTCCCTGAGCAAAACAAGAAAAGTACTTCAGCTCAGGTTATGTAAAATATTCCATGATTATTTTTATCAGGGATGGTGATTATTGGATTTTTTGCTGAACTCCGACATGTCAGTATTCATTTTAAAAGCTTTATCGGTCCATACCGATGACGTGCCGATATCATCGAGCATCTCTAACGTGAATCGTAATAATCTGAGAAAAAAAAACTCCAAGATTAAAGTTGATGACCTCATCGAATTCTACTTTGCAGCGGGATCCAGTCAGAAGGAAATCCTGCTGGTTTGAGTCCAGAATCTCCTCCTCAGCCTCTGGACTCTGAAGAGACGCTGCTGTGACTCGGGCCGATTCAGGAGAAAACTACACAACTTTTTGAGTTTCTTCTCTTTAATTTCTCTTTAACTTTAATCTCAGAGAATTTCTCTGGACACAAAATTCTGGCTTTATAATCTCAGAAATGTTGAGCGTTTTTCTCTTGAATTTGAGAATTTTTCCGTGTAAATTTGCCACTTAAGTCCCAGAGAATATCTGAGTTTTTTCTTGTAAATTTACGCCTTTAATCTCTGAATTTCTTGGAATTTTACTCCCCAAATCCCCCTTTGGTCCATAACATTTTCATTCCTTACAATGAAACCCTAATATACTGTGATAATAAAAAATAAAAAATAAGCCTAAAATGAGCAGAAAGGCGACTGACCCCAGAGGAGTTTCCGTGTCTGTCCGTCCTCCAGCTGCACGGCCAGCGTGCCGCTCCGAGCGCCGTGAACCAGACCGACCACGACACCGGGCAGCTCCAGCTCCGAGCTGCCGACACACACACACACACACACACACACACACACACACACTGAGGTCAGCCTTCCAACATGGCCAAACTATTACTACTATTACAATTATTATTTTAACGTAAAAATAAGAGATATGGAGTCCAAATCAAACTGTACCAAAGCATCATGACTGAAAAACTGTGTGTGTGTGTGTGTGTGTGTGTGTGTGTGTGTGTGAGTGTGTGTGCGTGTGTGTGTGTGAGTGTGTGTGTGTGTATGTGTGCATGTGTGTGAGTGCTGACCTGACGCAGAGTGTGTGTGTGCTGCCGTCGGGCCTCAGCAGCAGCAGGCTGGAGGAGCTCGGCTGCAGGCCGGAGCTCACGGCCACAAACAGATCGTCCTGCAGCCACAGGAGCTGCCGCAGAACCAGAGGAACGTCCTGCTGCACGGAGACCCTGAGGAACAGGAGGGGAACAGGAGGGGAACATGAGAGGAACAGGAGGGGAACGTGAGGGGAACATGAGGGGAACATGAGGGGAACGTGAGAGGAACGTGATAGGAATGTGAGGGGAACATGAGGGGAACATGAGGGGAACGTGAGGGGAACGTGAGGGGAACATGGAGGCACAGGGAGGAACATGAGGGGAACGTGAGGGGAACGTGAGGGGAACATGAGGGGAACATGAGGGGAACGTGAGGGGAACGTGAGGGGAACGTGAGGGGAACATGAAGGGAACGTGAGGGGAACATGGAGGCACAGGGAGGAACATGAGGGGAACGTGAGGGGAATGTGAGGGGAACATGGAGGCACAGGGAGGAACATGAGGGGAATGTGAGGGGAACGTGAGGGGAACATGGAGGCACAGGGAGGAACATGAGGGGAATTTTAGGAGAACGTGAGGGGAAAGGTAGGAAAATGAGGAGAAGAGCGAAGGACATAAAGGAACATGAGGAAGAAACATGAAGGAACACAAGGAAAATGAAGGAACATGAAGGAAAATTAAAAAAACATGAAGAACATGAAGGAACATGAGAAATAGGAGGAAAATCAAAGAACATGAAGAACATTAGGGAAATGACAGAACATGAAGAAAATGAAAAACATGAGGAACATAAAGGAATATGAGGAAAATTAAGGAATATGATGAACATGAGGAACGGGGAGGAACATGACGGAACATGATGATGAACATGAAGCTGTAACCCTGCGTGAGTCTGTGTGTGTGTGTGTGTGTGTGTGTGTGTGTGTGTGTGTGTGTGTGTGTGTGTGTGTGAGTGTGTGTGTGTGAGTGAGTGTCAGTCAGCCTGCTGGTACCTGTACGTTCTCTGCAGAACCAGAGGAGGAGACACCGTCCTGAACCCTGCTGCTGTCTGATCAGCTGGAGCTGCTGGAGCTGAGAGGACGGAGAACGTGAGGAGATCAGCAGAACACACAGACCAAACCACAAACACACGTTCCCACGCCATTTAATCTCATGTCAAAATGCTGTTTTTCCTCAGTCCAACTAAATTCTGAGAAAAAAACTCAGAATTTTCTAGATTAAAGAGGTAAATTAATTAGGAAAACAACTCTGAGATTACAAAGTCACAAATTTATGAGAAAAACTCTGCAAATGAAAGTCATAAATTTGTTAGAAAAAAAATTGGGACTTTGTTCTTTCTCTGAGCTCACCTGGGACGAAGACAGCGACCTGTCCGTCGGCGGTGAGCGCTGCGAGCTGATTGGTCCTCTGCGGCTGGCACAGGAAGCTCACCTGGTTGACCGGGGAGGTGAGCTGAAGCTCAAACGAACACATGGGAGGAGGAACCACGGCCTGCCTGAAGGTCGTCACCAGGACCTTATCTGGACACAGACGGACCAAACACAGCTTTATTAAAATCACACCTGGACCTGCAGATATGACTTCATACAGGCCAGGTACGGCTTCACGTTTTCACCTTGTTCACCACCACAGTGGATCTGAAATGGAGAAATCAAGACGTGACTGAAGTGCAGACTTTCAGCTTTATTTTGCACGACTCCTTTTTATTGACTTCTCCTCAGCTTTTAATTGCCCACAGCATGGACCCTGCTTTAATATGATGGCTGGTTGACTTTTTAACAGAGAAACCTTATCAGATGCCCTTTTATCTTCCACTGGCTCCCCTCAAGGATGTGTCCTCTCACCACTTCTCTTTGTCTTATACACAAATGAGTGCCAGAGTCAGTATGAGAACAGACACATTATTAAGTTTGCGGATGACTCGGTCGTTCTGTCTCTGCTCAGTGATGAGCAGACACGACACTGAACACGGTCCGGTGGTTGATGTTTTCAGCGACTGGTGCAAACACTCCTTCTTGGACATTAACATTGGAAAAACTAAAGAGATGTTAACTGATTTCAGGAAGAGGCCTCCATCTATTCCCCCTGTTCTTATTCATGATCAGGCTGTGGAAGCTGTACAGCAGTACAAATATCTGGGGACAATACTGGACAGCAAACTGACTTTTGATTCCCACATCGATGCTGTCTGTGGAAAGGCCCACCATGTATTTTTATCGGAAGCTCAGAAGTTTTAATGTTGACAAGTCTTTTATGAGAATGTTTTACTCCTGTTTTATTGAGTCTGTTTGAACCTTTGCTTTTATATGTTGGTTTGGGTCACTTTTTCTGAAGAAGAGGAAAAGACTGACACATATTGTTAGGATGTGTAGTGAGATCGCTGGCACGCACCTTGATGATCTCTCCCTGTTATTCAGGGTCAGAGCCACTAAGAAGGCCCAGTCAGTCCTGGCTGATCCCAGTCACGCCCTGTGCGGGGAGTACAAGCTGCTACCTTCGGGTCACAGATACACTACTCACAAAAAGTTAGGGATATTTGGCTTTTGGGTGAAATTTATGGAAAATGTAAAAAGTTCACGCTACAGTGATATTATATCATGAAAGTAGGGCATTTAAGTAGAAGCATGCACTGGTGATTTCCTCATCTCAAACAATTTATTGAAACAAAAGCCAACAACAGTGGTGGATATACCACAACAAAAAATGTCAGTGTCAATAACTTGTCATGTGCCCTTGAGCATCAATTACAGCTTGACAGCGACGTCTCATGCTGTTCACAAGTCGACTTATTGTCTGCTGAGGCATGGCATCCCACTCTTCTTGAAGGGCGGCCCTCAGGACATTGAGGTTCTGGGGTACAGAGCTCCGAGCCTCTACACGGCCACTCAGCTGATCCCATAGGTTTTCTATGGGATTCAGGTCTGGAGAAAGTGCAGGCCACTCCATTTGAGGTACCCCAGTCTCCAGCAGCCGTTCCCTAATGATACGACCTCGATGAGCTGGAGCATCAAACACCTGATGTGAATTTTGCCGTTAAACTCCTTGTTAGAGAACAGCAACTTGTGCAAAAAGTACTGAAACACTGAACAGTTGGACATGTGCATTCAAAAGTTTACAGAAGGTCACATTAAGTTCACCTGTAAAGGTTAGAATGCATTTTAGGTTCATCCTGAAATTTCACCCGAAAGCCGAATATCCCTAACTTTTTGTGAGTAGTGTATGTCCTGCCCAGATGCAGGACAAATAGACTTAAAAATTCATTTGTCCCGGCCTCCATAGGCTTACTGAACAGCTTCCTGTAACCCTTGTTGTGTTTTTTTTTCTGTGTGTGACTGGGCAGTTGTGTTATACTGTATTTCTTTGTTTTTACTGCTGTCTGTGAAACAAATTGCCCCTTGGGGACAATAAAGTTTACCTTGACCTTGACCTTGACGGTCTTAAAACCCATTTTTACTCATTGGCTTTTAACCCAGCATGAGACGTCGCTCTGTTTCATTTGTTCTATTGTTTATATTCCTTCTTACTGTTTTATTACTTTTACTGTTTTGTTGTTTTATGATCATTTATGCACATTGATTTTAAATTCCAGCATCAGACCTGGCTCTGTTTTAATTTGTTTGATTGTTTTTATTCTTTCTACTTTTCTTTCTGTTTTTGCTGTTTTATTTTCATTTTTTGTACAGCACTTTGTTTCAGCTGTGGTTGTTTTTAAAGTGCTATATAAATAAAGCTGAGTTGAGTTGAGTTGACCTTTAATTTAAGGGGTTGAACAAAAATATGGCACTAACCGTTTAGGAGACACAGTGAGTTTTATACACTGTCACCTCATTTTGACAGGCTCAGACGTGACTGGACAAACTAATCATAACTGTAGTTAAAGGATTATATTCAGTATTTGGAGGAGAATCCTTTGTGGTCTGTGACTGCCTGAGGTTTGGTCTTCAGCAGGTGAAGCAGCTCAGGTCGTCCTCTCTAAGCAGAGAGTGTAGTCCTACATCCTGCTGCCTGTCCTGTGCACCTGCCCTTGTCTGATTGGCCCTCACCTCCGTCGATCACGGCCACGCCGGCGTTGTCGTCGGCGTCGGGCCCCGCGCTGCGCTCCGTGCTCCAGCTCCAGTCGTAGGTGACGGCGGTCCAGCCGGCGGTGACCACGTGTAGCCGCAGGGCGTGCTCCGGGTCCCAGGTGACGCAGGCCGGGGCCCGCTGGGGGTCCGAGCCGAAGTCCAGACTCTGCTTCAGGTACCAGTGGTAGTTCCCCACCGTCCACAGCTGGACTGAGGACAGACAGACAGCAGGGACAAGACAGGGGACGGAAGCAGGTAATGACTTTTCAGTGTCAAATTAACCTTTTTTAATACACTGGTTTATCATTTAGTGTATAAAAAAATCATACAGGGATAAAAAAAAAAAAAAAAAAAAAATCTGCCTCCTGTTCCTGCGCTCCACACACCTGGAATTTACTCCAACAAAATTTTAAGCTGACCAAATAAATCCTGATGAGACAACTCCAGCATCTAAATGCTAATATTATTGATTCTAAATGTCATTGCCTTAATTTTTTTTTAATTAGGTATTTATATTATTTTATTTTTTCCCCTGATTTTTTATTATTATTTTTATTTATTAAAATTTTTGGATTAGAGCTCCACTAACAGTAAGACTGTTCTCCTTTCCTCCATTCATATCTTCATAAAATTAATATTCAGCATTTTTTTATGGCTGCTGGTCAGACTAAGGACTGAAAATAGTCGTGAGCTGCATTTCTATAATTTATTAATAAAAGGCGTGTCTCACTGTGTGTGTCGACTCGCTTTTCTTCGCCTGCAGCCGCTTCCAACCAGACGGCCAGAACGGTCGAGTCACTGTTCCACAGCAGCTCCTTCACCTGACACACACACACACACACACACAGCAGATTAAAACAGATCTAAATGCAACAGTTATCCTCCAAATTATTACTGTTATTATTAATGTCACTATGATAAAGTCCATCCATGAGGTTCCATCATTTACTTTAATTCTTTGCAGTCAGTCACTGAGGTATTCAGCTGTGTGTTGGGACAGGTGTGGGTGTGTGTGTGTGTGTGTGTGTGTGTGTGTGTGTGTGTGTGTGTGGTACCTTGGCCTGGTCGCGGCTGAAGGGCAGGGTGAAGTCTCCGTGCAGGAGGCCGTTCTTCTCCATGAACACCACACTGTGTTTGTTGGGCTGCTGCTGCGTGCTCGCTATCAGGCTGCCTGACGGCCTGACACACACACACACACACACACACACACACAAAACAGTGTTCACAAAACACAACATGTAACTGTGGGAAGTAAAGCAGGGAGGAGCTGGAGAAACAAACTCGAGCTCTGTAAACTTAAAATAAAAAAAAAAGAAGAAAATGCAGTTCAACGTGTAAAATTGTATTTTAAGGTCTGCCTGAAGGAAAAAGGGTTATTCTGTGAAACTATCATGTACCAACAGACTTGAGCTAAGGCAACTAATGCTAAAACTCAAAAAGATTAAGTCTTTTATTGAACAGCTGGCTGATAACAGGATATTAACATCTACTGTCGGGATGCAGTTAGCACGTATTTCCCACTGTTTATTAACTTTTTATTACTTGATCGATCATGCAGCCTAATAAAGCCAAAGCCTCATGGGTTTGAGGGGTGACCATGACATGTCCTCACTTCCAGCAGAGCGCCTGCTCCAGGCCGTTGACGGCCTCGCTGGTGGCCTGCAGCACACACTCCCGGCTCCACACCCGCACCTTCCTCGCCCCCGTCTGAGGACACACGGCGCTGACGGCGAACAGCTGACCATCTCCTCGCCACGTCACCCTCGGCCTGCGGTCGTCCCACGGCACGGCCGGCTGCACCTCCTGCCGGTCAACACACACACACACACACACACACACACACCCCGGAAAATAACATCAACAGCTTTTTAAAAAACAGTCTGTGTGTTTTTAACATCCAGTGGCTCAGTTTTCCTGCTCATGTGCCCCGGTCAGCCATGGCGTCCCCCAGGGATCCTTCCTGGGCCCACTGCTTTTCTGTCTGTACACGCTGCCTCGTGGTGACATCATCAGAAAGTAGAACATACCATGTCACTTTTATGACTTTTAAAGGAGCCAAGGGAAGTGGACTGACCAATCACAACTAAGACAAGACGACTTAGAAGAGGAGGCGGGGCCTAAAGAGATTTGGCAGCTGAGAAACCAGACAGAAGTGAAATGAAAAAGGAGAAACTAAGACTCTCTGCTCCACTCTTATTCAGATTCTGTTATCTTCTCTGTTTGCTGTGGTCATAAAATAATTTCCCCGTGCAGATTATCAGAGATTTGTCTCTTATCTTCAGAGTAAATATTAAATATTGGAGTCGTGTTGTTTCTGTGGTTGAAAACTGACCAGGGTCTTCCTCTGCGCCGCCTGTTTCCCCTCCGAGCCGTGGAACTGAGTCTCCTTCTTTCCCCAGCCGACTGTGATGAACTTCCCTGAAACACACACACACACACACACACACACACACACACACACACACACACACACACACACACACACACACACACACACACACACCGCAGCCCTTTATACCTCATACAAAATACATAATAAGAACACTGGCTGCTATAACATTACACTCAGATTGAGACCGGCCAATAGAGGCGTGTCTTCATTCAGTGCATTAGATTTGGCCTAACAGCAAACAAAACTTTTGGACTCCCAAATAAAAGTTTCAGATTTGCATTTTAATCAAATTTATTTTTCGTGCAATAAAACATTTTTTTGATTGCTGTATCAACAGCTTTGCTCTCAAATCTATTTTGAAAAGCAGATGTTTTCTGTCTGATCGTGTAATGGAGAAACAAAAAACAGTCCACACTAAATCTGATCTGAAACAAAAGCAAAGTGATTATTTCACTTTTTTGACCAGCAAAATACAATAATGACAAAATGACAACACAGATACAAAACAAAAACAAAACAAACAACCAAACAAAAGATTAAATTTGAAAAAATGCTGATTTTCCTTTTTAATCAGTGCATCTTCCAGGATTTAACAAACAAAGTTGTGCGTGTGTGTGTGTGTGTGTGTGTGTGTGTGTGTGTGTGATGTAGACATGTTGAGAGGGTTCACTCTCCGGTCGGTGTGTGTGACGGTGTAAACGTGTGCGTGTGTGTGTGTGTGTGTGATGCAGACATGTTGAGAGGGTTCACTCTCCGGTCGGTGTGTGTGACGGTGTAAACGTGTGTGTGTGTGTGTGTGTGTGTGTGTGTGTGTGTGAGATGTAGACATGTTGAGAGGGTTCACTCTCCGGTCGGTGTGTGTGACGGTGTAAACATGTGTGTGTGTGTGTGTGTGTGTCTGCTGAGTGGCTCATGATCACATTAGAACAGAGTGTGAAGTGTTTGGGCGAGTCAGAGGGTTCATCACACAGTCAGGTTTCTACGACAACGTTTCAGCGTTACCATGACAACGCCCTGGCAACAGTATCCGTGTTGTTCATGTCAGCGGGTTTCAAAGTCAGGGGCCCCTTCAGGGTCCCCAGCAAAACGAAGAAGAGTCTGATTTCACTGTAATTTAAATACTAATGAAAAACATCTGAAATTGATCCAGCATCAATGATCTGACTTTTAAATATATAATTAAAATTGATACAGTTTTCTTGTCATTTTTTTTTTGGCAATTTCAGGTAATTAATTTGCTAATTTTCGTCTGAATAATCACTGGATTGGGCGTTAGAAATTAACGTTCTGATTAACAGCGGATGGGTTGCACATGAGTGAAATAACATCATCAAAGAGGAAAATATTAAATACATTCTCTAACATGTGAACAGGTTTGAAATGTTTTCTAAGATGAACTCTGATCAGTTAATGTCTGGAGTAAAGCAGCCGTCCTCCTGATAAATCCTGAGCGCCAGCAGCTGTCTAAAAAAAAACATTTCAGAAGTGAAAGTTTCCTCTGACCTGTCGAGTAATAATCTAAAAAGCAGCACAGGGACCGGCAGACGTGGGGTTAAACGTAAACGCGGCTGTGGATTTCTAAATCGGACAAAATAATTCATTCAGGTGGGAGGAGGGTTCGCGCTGCGGTGCCCTGCGCTGGCACTGGCCCGGCCACAAAGACAAACCATGGCAGTGCATTTGTAAATCTGAAATGTTTTCCCATAATCATCCTGCGGCCCCCCGTGGGACCCCAACCCGCAGGTTGAGAAGCACTGCTGTACCTTCACCAAAGTCCTCCTGGTGGATCCCCACCTCGGTGATCGGCTCAAAGTCTTTGGTCATCATGATGATCGTCTCCTGACCTGAGGAGGAACAAATAACAGAGAATAATCCATAACAGAGTTCGACTGATTTCTAACAGATTTCTGTGTAGCTGATGATCTTTAACACATCAGAACTGATTTCTCTGTTCAATAATACAGAAACTCATCACCACATTTAAATTATGAACTAAATTACAAGAAAAAAACGAGGCGAGCAATTCAATAAACAAATAAAACATGGAGCTGAAGCAAACTGCAGTCTGTCTGTCTGTCAGGACAAACCTGCATCACTTCTAATAATTAATAAATGAACAAATCAGCAAAGTGCTGTATTGATCTGACTCTAATCAATAACCCTGAACACAGATATTGACGTGTGGCAGACTGACCTGTGGTGAGGATGACGAGCTCTTCATCAGGACTCCAGCTCATCGAGGTCAGACCGC
This sequence comes from Myripristis murdjan, assembly GCF_902150065.1. Taxonomy (NCBI): domain Eukaryota; kingdom Metazoa; phylum Chordata; class Actinopteri; order Holocentriformes; family Holocentridae; genus Myripristis; species Myripristis murdjan. Next base: position 2,198,091 of record NC_043989.1, read on the forward strand.
TGTCCACACTGCCAACACACTCCAGCTGCACACACACACACACACACACACACACAGTATACGTCTGTCCTTCTGTCTGTTTCAGATACACAGATACATACATACTGGATTTTTGATTTTCATGAACCGTAATCCGAAATAATCAAAATTAGCACAACAAGCTTGAAATATTTCACTTTATGATTCACTTTTTGCTTTAAATTACCTGCATCCATGTATGTAAATATATCTATATCTCTATCTGTATATGTATGTATACATATTATGTACACACATTTTTTTAAGAAATGCACATATAAATGACCTCAGCTGCATGAAGTGTTCACTAGTGAGTCTGTTTTAGTGCAGGAAATATATGTTTCCTGCTGTTCTCTGGTTGGCTGTCGAGTCGTGAGGCTGACCTGGTCGGTGTTGAGGTTGCAGAGGATGACATCACCGCCGGCCGTCGCCACGCACACAGACTCCTGCTCCGCCAGATCCTGCAGGCCGACCACCGAGCCGCCGCCGTCGTCCGGCAGGAAGCCGTCCGCCGTCAGGGAGACCTCACGCAGCAGCTGCAGCCACGGGGGAGAGCAGCTCAGATAACACTGCTGTGTGTGTGTGTGTGTGTGTGTGTGTGTGTGTGTGTGTGGCCTCTGCCCAAGAAACACATAAACTATTATAAACTATTCACCTGCAATGTGTTTTGTGATGGAGACAAATGTCATAATAAGAGTCTCTCCCTTTTTCCCCTCTCTCCCTCTCTCCCTCTCTCTCTCTCTCTCTCTCTCTCTCCCTCTCCCTCTCCCTCTCTCTCCCTCTCCATCTCCCTCTCCCTCTCTCTCTCTCTCTCTCACCTGTCCGGTGCGGTGGTCGGTCTCTGTGATGGCGAGCGGCGAGGCGAGCAGCAGTGATCCGGTGTCGGTGTGGACGGCGAGGCCCTGCGGGGCCCCGGGCCCCTGCAGCTCCCAGCTCCTGCGGCTCCGCAGCTTCAGGTTCCTCATGTCGCCTCAGAGGAGAGTCGCTCCTGAACGCTGCCGAGGACCAGATGGATCAGAGCAACGGGACACAGAGGAGGGAGGAGCCACAACACGCCCTGTCTCACCTTCTGAGGTAAACGTTCAGCAGGGTGGGAAGCAGGGTTATTATTACGGTTAACTGAAACTAACAAAATAACAAAAACTAGGTGTGAAAAAACATCTCTGTTAACTGAAATATTAAAATACTGAACTGAAATATTCACTAACTGAAAATTAATAGAAAGAATGTCTTTAGTTTTCATTTCTATTTTTATTTTTAATTTCGATCCTTACAAATACCCCATATTGCAAAAAACTAAATAAACTAAACTAACTAATGAAACAAAAAAAAAAAAACTAATAAAACTAAGAATAAAAAAAAACTAGCAAACCTGCTTTAAAAATTAAAACTAAACCAAAATTGAAAACAAAACGTCAAAACTAAATAAAAAATAAAAACTCATGAAAAATGCAAAACTGCAACAACCTTGATGGGAATCATGAGAGGCCCCGTGACACAACATTATCACAAAAAATATTATCACCATATGACAGTATTGTGATTTAAACATTTTGCAATATGCTGAATATTGCGATTTATTTCCTTTTTCCACCGGTAAATTCTGTCCCAGATGAAAAACTGTCAGCATCTGTTTTATAATAAAATAAAGTTTTCTTTCTGTTCATCTCATATCAGCCACTTTTATCGCAGCACAATCTCTATCGTGTACCGGTATAATATCGCCACACAAAATATCGCGATACTGTGCTGTATACATGTTTTCCCACCACTAACACCTGGGCACAGTGGCTCCTTTGGTCATTTTTCATGTTTTTTCCGTGTAACACAAAGGCTTTTATTTTGTAAGAACACAGTGGAGTCACTGGGAGAGACCAGGGCTCACTTTATACTTTTAAACTCTTATTTAAAAAAAAAAAAAAAAAGTCATCCAGCTCTTCTGATGAGCCTCGATAATATTAATTGATCCAACACTCCTCCGTTATAACCCTATAAACTCTCATCACTGCAGCTCCCATGCTAACGAGTTAAAGGTTTTCGGCTTCTTCAGGCTCACATCTCTCTCTGTTCGCCGGGATTCAAGGCATTAACACCTGTCTCATGAACACCAGACGCGGGACACGTGAACAGGTGTTAAATTAGTCTTTTAAAAGGACACCGACACTGTGATTCTGTGTTTTTGTCGCTGCTACAGACGCTAACCTGCCGGGAGTCCTGCACGGTGTCCGATAATGGAACTGGAGGTGTTTAGCGTAGCTTTACATGAGCAAACAGACGTTCCGCTCGGCTAAAACTCTATGAAACAGGTTCGCTAAACAGAATAAAAGGTGAACGGAGTGAGTCCGTGTTGTAACTTACCGCTAACAAACAGTTTGACTCCGTGAATCAGTTTAAAGTCCAGCCTTCACTTCACTTCACTTCACTTCACTTCACATCACAACACAACAACACGCATGTGGCGCTGTCATGTTTCCGACCGTTCACCTCTGACGCAGGAGGAGACGTCACGACGCCGCCACGCTGTCTCCCTCTGGCGGCGCGGAGTAAAACTGCAGTATTAGAATAAAAAAAAAAAAAAAAAAAAAAAATCAAAATAAAATAAAATTACAACACATAAGATATTCCTCTCTAACGCTTTCACAGCACAGGTTGGCGAGTTTATCACTTCTGTATTTTTTATAAATGTAACATTGTAATATTCTTTATATATTCTTTAAATTAACATGTTTCTTTGTAAACCATTATGTTGAGCAAAGTCTATGCATCCGTTTATAATGAATAAGAGCTTCTTTGATGTGTTTCTCGGCTTTAGATAAAATTTTGAATGTAGGCTTCTTTCACTCAGCCGAGTCATTTTGCAAAACAGGCTACATTTATTTTTTTTTTTTTTTTTTTTTTTTTTTTTTTTTTGTAATCTGTAGAAATTATGACAGGGTCTCAGGGGGATAATCCCGAGCCGGCTGCTTTTATTTTGAAAGTTGTGCCGACAGTCTCACGTGTTGCTGTGTGTGTGTGTGTGTGTGTGTGTGTGTGTGTGTGTGTGTGTGTGTGTGAGTGTTGACGCCGCAGAAGAAGAAGAAAGGAATGCACATTACACAAGCGCCTGCTGGGAGAGGAAAGCAGGAAGAAAAGGAGAGAGAGAAGAGAGAGAGGAGAAATAAGCGGCCGGAGGATGGAGGGAGGCTCCCGCTGAGCGCTTTTATTGTTTATTTGTTTGTTTGTTTACTTCCAGTCTGGGGCAAAAACAGCTGGATCTGCTACATCTGTCAGTCAAGTCGGTTCAGTACCTGTGCACAAGGTGTGTTCGGGCCACGCCCCCTCAGGTAGGCTCTGCTCTCACACCAGCGTGTGTGTGTGTGTGTGTGTGTGTGTGTGTGTGTGTGTGTGTGTGTGTGTGTGTGTGTGTGTGTGTGTGTGAGGCGGTGGAGCTCCGTGTGTGAGCGCAGCAGAGGAAGCAGGACGGAGCTCAATCCGCCTCACAAAACTCTGGATTAACTTTTATTTTAATTTATTTGATTTGATTTGTGACGTCACTCCGCACGAGGAAGTGGAGAAATTGGTTTGTAAATTCAAGGGAAGAAGAAGAAGTGAAATTTCTTATGAATGGGAACGTGACGGAGGCGGTGAGTGTGTGATTTTTCCTTAAAGCAGATTACAGGAACAGTGGATTAAAAATCTGCCACACGGATTAACTCGTTATGACATAAAGTAACGCTGTAGGTGATTTGGCACTTTCTGTTCCCTCTGTACCAGATTGACTGGATTACACAATAATCCGCAGTAAAACTAAACGGAACTGTGATACTCCTGTGGTAAACTTTACTATATAAAAACCATAGAGGTCAGTGAAGGAGTTACAGGGGATTAAATATCATAAAATAAGTCTTAACGCCACTGATCACTATAGGGATATTATAGGAATATCTTAGGGATATTATAGCGAGGCTTACATGGACAACAGAAGCTCGCTTTGTATTTTTAAAGGGAGACTAAAGCGCTTTCTGTTCATTCTGTCTTTTATTTTGGTAGTATAGTAAACTTTACCATACATGGGGATAAAATATCATAAAATAAGAACTTGTAACGCCACTGTGGTGTATTACAGACACATTATATTAGTCACTACAGGGATATTATAGGAATATTATAGGAATATTACAGAGAGACTTAATGGAAAGCAGAATACTGGGCTGTCTTGTTGTCTTTAAAGGGAGACTGGAGACCTTTCTCCTTAGTCTGGCTTTTATTTTGGTAGTAAACTAGAGTAAAAAGCCACAGCTGTCAGTGAGGGAGTGAGTGACACTATAGGGGATAAAATATAGTAACATATCAAGTTTTAACGCCACAGGCACATTATACTAACACTATAGAGATGTTATGGGATATTATAGTGATGCTTAAATGGACAACAGAAACTGGCTTGGTATTTTTAAAGGGAGGCTAAAGACCTTTCTTTTCAATCTGGCTTTTATTTTGGAGTAATGTTACAACCATAGTTTCATCACAGTTTCAGTTTCATCAGTGGTTATCATATGTGTGTGTGTGTGTGTGTGTGTGTGTGTGTGTGTGTGTGTGTGTGTGTATATATGTATATATATATATATATATATATATATATATATATATATATATATATATATATACATATAGATATAGATATAGATATAGAGAGATATATAGAGATATTTTTGCTGATGTGTTATGTTTTGCAATTCTACAAATATTACAACTCGATATTACGACTTGCTTTCTGAATTATCCTCATATTTTCTGTTCTGCTTATTGCACAGAAACTCCCTTTTCTTGTCAGTATGGGAAAACCCTTACCATTCCACCAAATTGAGCAATTTTTGGGTTGATAGCACTTGTTACACAGATTAGGTGCAATACTTAACCATTTTATGACCTCTGGAGGATTAATTAAAATGATCAAAAATCCCCACAAAATTCCACATCAGGACACCACGACCACGAGGAACATCACAGAAAAATTCCTGCTTTGATACGGCATCAAAAACTTTTGACATTTAGAGATTTCTGTAAGACATCTGCAGGTCAGAGGTCAAGGGACCCTGCTGGAAACAGACATGACAGTTGTTCCTTTGCCAAAATTTAGCCAAACTGTGCATCGATATTTAGCCTCCTCACCGACAACCTCAACATCAGTGGATTATGTTGTGTTAGTTTCATATGACACCGGTATCTTCTCATTAAAACATTGGAAATAAAACCTAAAAGAATCACAGTGCAGAAGTGAATAGATGTTTTTCCCCACCCCTTATGGAAATCTTTCCTCTGTTGCAGGTTGCAGGTTTGATTCCCGCTGCAGTCGATGAGAATCCTGTCAAAACCTGTGGACTCGGACCGGCTCGCTCACTGTGAGTCTGCTCAACTGCATCAGACAAGAAATGAATAAAATGTAAAATATAATGTGGCGGGGGGGGGGGGGGGGGGGGGGGGGGGGGGGGGAGTCAACTTGACTTTAATCTCTGGAGATGAGGATGCTGACCTTCTTGGCTCCGTGTGAGGTCGAGTCAGAGCGATATGTGGAGCTCGGTGGCTTGAATTCATTTTAGGATCTTCACTGTCTGTCTCGTTGTACTGTTCACTGTCTAATAAAGTCACAGTGGCTGAAAAATAGCCATAAATGAAGCAATTAAAAAAAAAATCAGGCATCGGGTAATAAGTGTCATCTTCTGCAAACGTGATGGAGATTTTTTGGTGATTTCTCTTGCCCGTAAACTTGCAATGAAAAATGCCTCCTTTGCCCTAAAAAGCTGCAAACCCTCAAAATAATAACTGGCTTGGGTTTAAGAGGAGATTTTTTTTTTAGTGTCCCATAACAGTCTCAACCAGCGGCTCCCAAACGTTTAGGCTTGTGAGCCCAAAACACACAATTTCAGACTTTTTTTTCCAGGTGATTTGTTATCAGAGGAGGCTCAAACACTCACAAAGACCTCACAAAATGCAAAAAAAAAAAAAAAAAAAAAAAAAGAGAAAAGTAAGAAAACATAGGCATGATAATGAAGCCGATTTATTTCCATGAACCATCCTGGGTCTGTTTCAGAGGCGTTTTGGCTTGAAACAGCTCAGATTATAGAAGAAAATATCAGCTGTCAGCGGATTAACGTGCCATGTGTCAGTATCGGCCGTTAGAAATCGGGTGTGTCGGGTGAAGTTTGGTGTGAAGTGGGTTAATGAGCGCAGCAGGTCAGCAGCCGTGCTTGTCCCATTGTTAAACACTGGCCTCCTCACTTCCTGCATCGTGTTTCCAGCTGGTTAAATATAGTTTATTTCCTCCACTGACTCACTCCTCAGTTCTCTCTCTCTCTCTCTCTCTCTCTCTCTCTCTCTCTCTCTCTCTCTCTCTCTCTCTCTCTCTCTCACTCGTTCGTCATATACCTGGATATTTTTTTACACCCTCACACTGCCTCTGATTCACATTTTTGATAAATCATCACATTGACCGTGCTGTTCATTCATTTTTGTCATAGTTTGATGCATAGCCGCTTGTTTTTCTTCATGCTTTTCATTACTATATTCACAGTGTTACAATATACTGATTTATTTATATTTAAATATCCCCATTTTCTCTATTTGATGTCTATCTGATGCATTACAAGCACATTAATATTCCCATTAGAAGCACAAGTAAACTTTTCTTACATGATAATCATCAGAAAATTACATTCCCTTTAATATCATACCACCTATATCATATCACCTATAGGCTACAGGTATCCTGAGAAGTGTGTTCAACCCCCTAATTGTTTGTGCACATTCTGTCATGCTCCTATTATAATAATTATCCTGAACTCACAGTGTGTATAATGTACTTTATATACAGTTTGCCAAGATCAACTAAGGCGTTATTATATATAATGTCTTAGTTAATGCCTGTAATGCCTGATGATAACTGATGTGTCATGAGCTGTACTTTTATTTGCCGCTGAGAAGTCCCAGTTTCACTGCAGGGACCTTTAAATGTTTCATCTTATCTCATTTCTCTCAATCTCACCCGCCCTCTTTTCATGCTTTCTCTCTGTTTTTCTCTCTTTCAGAGCGATGGAGGGAGGGAGCCCAGGAGGAAATCCCAGCGCTGCCTCGTCTCGGTCATTTCCTGCCCAGGCTGAGGCGGAAGACGGCGCTGATTGGATCTCTGCACCGGCAGCCTCTGAAGAAACCGCTCCCGACACAAACAACGTGGGCCGGCCCACCCACGACTACCGCTGCCGCCGGGGGGAGGCGACCTCCTCCACCTCTGACAGCCGAGAGGAGCGAGCTCAGAGTCCCAGCGGCTTCAAGACGGAGGACAGTCAAGAAGAACCTCTGAGTAAAGACGACCAGGCTGCCGAGGAGCCGAAGACACCGGCTCAAACTGAGCACCAAACCCACCGAGGTCCACCTGCTGCAGATCAACAAAACCCAGAAGCTTCTTCTCCTGCAGAAGATCCGACTGCTTCCACTTCTGACAAACACCAAAACCAGCAGGAGCGAACACACTGCCTCTCCAGTTCCCAGGCACAGGAGCCTCCCACTGAATCTCTAACTAAAGAAAACCAGACCACAGACGTACCAGCTCAGCCCAGTACCACAGACCACCAAAGCCATCAGGATCCTCCTCCTACGGACCATCAAAGCCAGAAGGATCCTCCTCCTCCAGACCATCAAAGCCAGAAGGATCATCTTTCTGAGGACCAGCAGACGCAGAAGAATTCTCAACAACAAAACAAAAACATTCCTCCTTCGACAGAACAACAAAAACAAGTTTCTCTCTCTACAGACCAGAAAACGCACAAGGTGCCTCCTAATCCTAAAGACCAACAGATCAAGAAGGATCCTGTTCCTAAATCCCCAAAAACCCAAAAGGATCTCCATTCCACAGTCCAACAAAACCAAAAGGATCTTCTGTCTAAAGACCTGAGGACCCAAAAGGATCTACCTTCTACAGTCAGACAAAACCAAAAGGATCTTCTGTCCAAAGACTTAAAAACCCAAAAGGATCTTCCTTCTAAAGACCTGAGGATCCAAAAGGATCTTCCTTCTACAGTTCAACAAAACCAAAAGGATCCCTCTTTGACAAAACAACAAAAACAAAAGGTTCCTCCGTCTACAAGCCATCAGCCCCGGCAGGATCCTCCTCCTGCTCATCCTCAGACTCCAGAGCTCCGAGCTCCTCTGTCTTCACCAGCCAACCTCGGTCCAGCCGAACCCTCAGCCCTGGCTCCGCCGGTCACCATCGAGGCGTTCTGTGACCAGGTCCAGCCTCAGCCTCAGACTCCCTCCTCTTCCTCTGGGGTGCCCAAACTGTGCGGGTACCTCCAGAAGCAGGGCGGGCCTCTGAAAGCCTGGAAGCAGCGCTGGTTCACCTACGAGGAGAAGAAGAGCCAGCTGTTCTACTACCGAACGCCGCAGGATGTGACGCCGCTGGGCCGGGTGGAGCTCGGCAGCGCCACCTTCACGTACCCGCTGAAGGCCGAGAACGGCACCTTCCACATCCAGACGCCTGAACGCACCTTCATACTCAAGGTAAACAGTTGTGTGTGTGTGTGTGTGTGTGTGTATGTGTTCTTGACTGTCTTTCCATATCACAGTAGCTTCCAAACCACTCCTAACCAAGATATAAATCACTCTTGAAGTTGATTTAAGTGGATTGGAATGCAGATTTAAAGACTATAAGATAAGATAAGGGTCTTGGTTGCTTCCCGAGGGCAGTTTTATAAATTCTTGAAGAACAGGATGAACAGGATCAGACACAATTTGTGAATTTGTCTGGCTTTTTCTTTCATCTGCATTTTATGTTTTATACCTCCCAGTTGCCTCCCAGAGTCGGCCCTCACCACGTCCAAAAACTAAAACACTTTCAACGAGACGCCTGGAAACAGTCTCTAAAATGTCTTTACTTATATCGTATGAAGCCAATTTCCTGATTAGATTCAAGCGCTGCATTGCTTTTTTTAAACAAAAGATGTATTCACTGTTGGCCTTAAAGCCTCAAGTAGAAACTGTAAATGTGATTTCTGCAGCACTCTGAGTTTAACTTGTCTGATAAAGTATTTTCCAAGCCAGAGATCCTGTGAGTCACTTCAGCGCTATGTTTAATCCTCCATGCTGGCGTCCCCGAGCACCAAGATGATTACAGATTACCACAAATTACGTGCTTGTTTTATCCCTGTTATGGAGCACAGAGTGGTTTGCGGGCCTTTGCCAGTTGAGGACTGGGAGTCTGCAGGATTTCATAACAATCGAAAGTATTTCTGAGCTGCTTTTGTTTTCACTGAAAGCAGCAGCCACAAACCACTAACCTGTAACAAACGTCTCCTCAGACAGAAACCAAAAGCATCGTCTCCGCCCGGTTTTATTTGAGCAACACGCTAAAAAAAGTCGCAGTAATGAAAGCAGTGGGGTTTAGCGGTGAGGTTAGTTTGGTGTTGTCCTGATCCTGTCCTCAGGTGACCCTCATCCTGCAGGTTTTGCGGTGTAGCTCTGCTCCTTCACACGTCATCCTGCCCGTCCTGTTCAGGTAGATCTGTTTGTGCTGCTCAGCCAATCAGCATTCAGGCCCTAATTGGATCAGATGTGAAAGAGCAGAGCATGACAGAGAACAACACAAGTACAAAGGCGAGGGACGTCCTGGTGGCACGAAACATGCACCTGTTGTGGGATTTTTTTTTCCTGCTTGTCATTTTCCTGTTTCCCTGCTGCAAACTACATGAGAGTGCAAAACGACGTTTGGATGACTGCTCCTGTCTGCTGTCGGTTGCAGGCTGTTTCTCACGCCGTCAGCTCGTCCCGTAATGAGAAACAGGCTGCATGCTGCGTGAGGTCGATGATGAGCTTAGTGACGATTAAAACATCACAGCTGTTCTTGCAGCTACGCTTCGCCGACTCATTTCCGTTTACGTTTTAATTAAAGCGGCGGGTTTTAAAAACTAAAATTAGGTGTTAGAAAAACATTTTAGTTAACTGAAATAAAAATAAAAATGAAAAGTAACTGAAACGATATTGTGTGCTTACAGAAATAAATGAGCTAAAATTAAACTGCATACTGGTTGTTGTCACAGGCAGCATGAGGAGGCGTTGGTACGTCTCACACCCCCCATGTTAGAAGAAAAAAAACGAACTCAAATGAATATTGACACTAAGAAAAAGTTAACTCAAACTAAACATTTTCAAACAAGACTCAAGACTAAACTGAAACCTGTAAACCCACGCTGGAGACTAAAATGAAACTCAGCTGAATTGGGAAAGAAACTCACAAAAATTTGTGAAATAAAAAATAATGAAAAATTCAAAACTATAACTCCGGTGTCAAGTCACCTGTTTGTCTTGTCTTGTTAATAATGCAGCACCAAATTTATGGCCACTGTCGCAGGTGAATCATGTAAAGTCGTGTAAGTTTTTTGTCATAAATTTATGACTTTAATCTCAGAAATTCTGACTTTTTGTCTCTGAATGTTGCCCTCCAAAGGCTCCATAATTTTTTTCCGTATTATGGCCCTAATACGCCGTCGTAGCTTGTAACGAAAAGGTAAAAATAAAGATTTGTCCTCATGTCACTTAATCTCAGTTTGATTCTGCTTCTCATGATGCACGCTATGAATTCAACTCGTAAAGGTTTATGTCACTCAAATCGAGTGACAGGAGATGCGTGCAGCGCTGCATCCAGACGTGCAGCGCTGCATCCAGACGTGCAGTGCTGCAGTGTGAACGCAGCCTCAGTAGGTCGCCCAGCTGCAGACAGAGCCTCTGTGCGGCCTGGATTTAATCCCGTCAGTAAGAAGATCTGGACGCGGGCCGACTTCCTGCCGCAGCCGAGCCGTTACTGCCTCAATGCTCATTGTTCGATATTTCCAGAACAATCGCAGCGAGTCGCAGAGCGCTAAACCCTCAGAGCTTTTGATGTGACATTACAGCCCAAACACACTCAGTTATAACACACACACACACACACACACACACACACACACAGGAGCCGCAGGTCAAACCAGTGGCTGCGTTTCATTCATAATGTTCATTTTTAACCAGAGCAGATGTGTGGGAAACTCCTGGACTTTATTGTTCTTTACTGCAGCCCTGACTCTGTGTGTGTGTGTGTGTGTGTGTGTGTGTGCGCGCAACAAGTGGATCCGTATATGTCATCTAGTCTGCTTTATTGTGTTCTATTGTTCGCTCTGATCGACTTTACTTGATGCTTCTTTTGATCAAGTGACATTTTACGCAGTTTTCTATTCTGTTCTGTTCTGTTCTTTGCTCTGATTTGACATGGGCTGATCCAGAGATTTTAAGTTTTTTTCATGCATACAGACCCCAAGTTGACTTTCATTGAGCCATGAATCCAGATTTGGGCAGATTTTGCCAAAGAGACCCTGATATTTTTGTTTTTGTTAAAGGAATATTCTAACATTTTGGGCGAAATCCCCCTTTTCCCGACTTCCCCGGACTGAGACCAGATGTTGGACACCATGTTCACCTCTGTACGTCCAGTTGGTTCAGTTCCTATGGGTAGCATCTCCTGTTAGCTTAGCATAAAGACTGGAAGTCTGTGGGAGTTGTTAGCCTGGCCTCAAAGTGAAAAAATAAAGCCGATGATGAGATTAAAGCGTAATGTTAAAATAATTCCACACAGTTTTTTTGTCAGTGAGACTTAAATTAAACCGTTCCTCATTTGGCCGAGGGCCCTTGAAGGTCCCAGGACCGCATTTTGAAAACCACTGGTCTCATCTACAGCAGCACATTCCTCTGTTCCACAGGTTCTCAAGGTTTTCAAGATCATCTGCATTTTAAATAAACAAAAACTAAAACCAACAGTCAGTCGATGAGTCGATCCACAGAAAATTCATTCTGGTAATCCATGAATCATCTCAGGCCTGTGATTTGAACGATGCAGGAAGCAGCTTCTGTTTGACGGTGCTGAAAGGATTTACTGGTTCATTGATTAGCCAATGATTCACCAGTTATGATTCTGGTGCCTGAGTCTCGCCGGCCTGTGAGTGAGAACCCACCTCTCTGGTCAAACAACAGATATTAAAAAAAAAAAAAAATCCATGTTACATCTTTACAGCTGCTGTGCTGGAATGATCATCCAGTGAGTTCACCCAAACCCTAACCCTGACAGAAATTTTTGAAATTATAATTTAGGTAATTGATTAGTTGTTTTGGTCATATGTATCAGTAGAAAAGCCAACAGCAGTGTGACTCCAGACTCTTTATCAAATTCCTGCTTTGGTTTTTTTTTTGCTGCTGGTCAGACTGAGGAGGACGTTTGATGACATCACCTCCTCCTCCTCGCTCTGATCACTTCCCATGAGGCTTTGGCTTTATTTTTTACTACTTTGTACGCTAAATTCATTCAATCGTTCATTATTTGAAATGAATTGAGTGAAAATAATCATCAGCTGCAGCCCTAATTCTGTTTTTTTTCTTTGATAAACTCTAATCTGCTGTTGATCAGCTGCCACTCTCCACACAATACAGCACTGTGCTCTGTTCTCCTCCTCCTCCTCCTCTCTTCCTCCTCCTCCTCCTCCTCTCTTCCTCCTCCTCCTCTCCTCCTCCTCCTCCTCCTCCTCAGGCGGTGAGCCAGCAGGTCATGCTGTACTGGCTGCAGCAGCTGCAGTTGAAGCGCTGGCAGCACCGAGTCCAGCAGTCTGCAGGCTCCCCCGGCTGCTCCGACTCCACCAACAACAACAACAACAGCAACGCTCCCGGTGAGAACCAGCCTTTACCAAACACCAGTGACTTTCAGCTGACCGGCTACTTTAAAAGGCAAAATTCACCTTAAACTGTCAGGAAACCTGTCGGTGATGTAGTTTGGACTTCTGTTTGTAGACGAGGTGGCGTCACGTCCGGATGTTTTCTGCGCCAGTCGAGTTTGTTTGGCAGAAAATGTTTCATGTTTGATCGATCTAAAGGCTCGTTCACGTCTGGAATGACGACTCAAAAAAGCTTTAAAATGTTCCTTTCAAATAAAGTAAGTACGACGGCGTATTAGGGCCAATGTTGGGGAAAAAAGAAGTACGCAGACGGGAAAGCGTGGGGATAATATTCTTGGAAAGAACTCAGAATCTTCGAGATTGAAGTTGCAAATTTTTACGAGAAAATTTTTTTTGGATATTTTCTGAGATTACTGTCAGATTACGATCTCTGAGATTCAAGTTTACAAGAGTTAGAATTCACAGATTTATGAGATTATAAAGTCACAAATTTGCGAGAAAAAAAAAACAAATTCTGAGATTTAAAGTTGTAAATTCATGAGAAAAAACTCACAAATTTATCAGAAAAAAGGTGAAAAGAATCTGAGATTATAAAGTTACAAGTTCGCGAGAAAAAAAATGGCTGAGGTCTTCAGCCGCAGGTCTGATTCACGGCAAGCAGCAGCAAAAAAAAAAAAAAAAAAATGTACGAAAAACAATTTTTCAGAATTTTTTTCTCGTAAATTTGTGACTTCATAATCTCAGACTTTTCAGGGTTTTTCTCATAAATTTGTGAGTTTTTTCTCATAAATGTACAACTTCTCGGAATCTCAGAAATTCAGAGTTTTTTTCTCAGGATATGAGCCCCCCTCCCCTGGCTCTGTAATTTTTTTTTCTCCCTGTGATGGCACTAATATGCCGTCGTAAGTAAGTGCCTACGTTGCCACTGCAACAGCAACTATAATGATCTAAGAGTTTGTTTTTAGACCTTTTTAGCAAACATCCAAGTGATGCTTCATCTGCTGGGAACTGGTAGCAGATATAAATAAGTTTCAAAAAAAAAAAAAAAAGAAAGAAAGGAAAATTTATTTGTATTGCAGTTTTCACAGACTTAACATTGGTTTATACAGCATACAGAGATTATTAAAAATTTAAATTTTTTAATAATTAATAATAATAATTAATAATGATTAATAATATGTGCCTCAGAACCTGAAGTGCAAAAGTTGTGTTAAAAGTGTTAAAAAATATTTTCATATTGTGAAAAACAGCAGTGCTTTATTGTAGCTGCACTGTTATCTTTACAGTTATCCTTCTAGATGTGATTGACCTGTAAAAGACCAGCGGTGAACTTGAGGTTTTACCGTCACTCCGTCTCAGTCAAACAGCGAGACGTTCCCTCTCGAGCCGCTGTTTTATTTCTGTTCTTCACTCCGTCGGGTTTCTCTGTCCTGTCTGGAGTTTGAACCTGTGACCTTCCAGCTCCTCTGAGGCTCTGACTCTCTAACAGCTGCTCATTGTGAGGAATGAGGCGGGGTGTGTTATAAAGAGGACACACACACACACACACACACACACACATGCTGCTCAGACAGATGAGTAGGGAGTGTATCTTCCTCTGAGGAAGACGCTGGAGAGGTGGAGCTGGAGAAATCTTCAGCGGGGCTACAGGGTGGCACACAGACAGACAGATAGAGAGATATAAATATTATTTATTCTTTCTTCTTTATCTGGATCCCCATCTGCTTCCATGAAGAGGTCCCTAATCTTCCTGGGATCCACACAAAAACCACAAAAGTAAAAACAAGCAATAATTAATATTTCACTGTATTAATAACATTTCCAATCACTGACAACAGCAAGGCCTGTTTTCAGGGTGGCAGCTGCCAGCCCAGGCCCCCTGGTAGATCCACCCCTGGAAAAATCTTCATCTTTATCAAGTCCTTCAGTCTCATCTTCATTGTTAAAATGTTGATGTTTTTTTTTTTGTTTTTTTTTTTTAATAACAAAGTAAAAACTCTGCCAGAGGTATGAGATGATCCCACCTGTTTCCTGTGCAGATTCACTTGTTTCAGGGTTTTTCTCTGGGAACAAGTAGAAATGTGTTGAAACGAGGCAGATCAGCCACTGGGATCAAGAAGCGCTGGAAACAAGTGGGATTATCTCATCTCACTGGCAGATTTTTTTTTGTTAAATCACTTAAATTTGCAGAAAAGTATAAATTTTCCTGTTAAAATTCTCATCCCGTTGATATATTTTTATTTTAATGCTGTGTGGTGTGGAGGATAAACCTCATCCTGAGACGCTTGTCACTCTGTCGCTGCATCGTCTGTGCGCTCCACCCAGATTCACACCCGTCCCGTCTGTTTGTGGCAGAGCGCGATGACTTCCCGTCGGCCTCCGGCGCCTCGTGCCCCTGGCCAGTTTGCTCGGTCAGGGACAGGAAGTGGGCGGGGCGGCGGGGAGCGGCTGGCGGGAAGCCCTCCCAGGGAGAGCTGGGAAATCCCTGCAGAGCACGGAGGGAGAGGCTCGGTGTGACGAACCACACAGACTGTGACTCACCCAGAGAGAGGGAGAGAGGGAGGGAGAGAGAGACGGAGAGACAGAGAGAGGGAGAGAGAAAGAGAGAGAGAGAGGGATCTGCTCCAAATCACATGACAGAGGAAGGAGAAGAAACACAACAGGGAAAATAATTTTTGCGAGTAGTTTTCAGCAAAATTGCAAAGCCCCTTGCAGGAGAAAAACACACAGAAACTGTTGAAACCTCCAACAAAGACAAGATAAAGGAGTAAGACAAGAGCTAAAGATGCAAAGCTAGAAAACATAAAGTAAAACCAAAAAGAGAGGGGAAAAGCCAGTTGTGTGTTGAGGTTTCATTTGTTGTGTTGAGGTTTAATTTGGTGTTAGGTTGACAGGCATGCATTGATGTTGTTGTAAACTTAGTTTTGAAATGGTTTTGAAAGCATTAGCATCACGAAATTTGCTCAGTTAAAGATGAAAAATTCAAAAAATTCATAACAGTATATTTGAATTTAGGATAATCCAGTAGCATCATGTCGAGATTTCTTTCTTTGCTTTAAAAAACAGCATTGTTTAATTTAGTCAGCCAAGCACTTAAACCACTCCTATCTTCTGAAAAAATCTATGTTTGGTCATTTTTCAGTCCGTGCATCATTATTTTTCCAGTTTATGAGACACAGGGAGTGACAGAGTTTTTCCGCCGACGTCTGTCTGACTCAGGGAGCGCAGGGCGGCGGGTTCGTGTCTGGGCTCGTCCGGTCGCTTCACCTGGAAACGATACGGGACGTGAACCGAGTCTCACGCTGAGGGCTCACAGATTTTAACACCTTTCAAAGTTTTTTTTTTTTTTTTTTACATAATACTGTCAAAATAATCATGGGAGCAGTGGAGCTCTGTGGTGTTTGTTCAGGATGGCAGCAGCCGTGTTCGACACTCAAAAATTCTGAGATTATAAACTCACAAATTTATGAGAAAAAACAGTGAACACTAGTTTGTCCTCCTCCTGTGGGATCCAGTCTGAAGGAAATCCTGCTGATTTGAGTCCAGAACCCCAATCTCCTCCAGCCGTGGACAGAAAAATTTAAGAAAGATTAGTTTTTTCTCATAAATTTGTGACTTTATAATCTCAGAATTTTGCAAGGTTCTTTATCGAAGTGTTATATTATATTATTTGCATGCTGATACATCAAGAGAGCCTGAGGAAGTTAATTAATTCATGGAGATGAAGGGGAGACCCGTCGTGGATCTCAGTGGCAGCGAGTGGCTGTGAGGTTTGAACTTCATGGTGAACGTCAGCCAGCAGCTCAGAGTAAAGCTGTGGCCCGTGCAGCTTCAGAGGAGTAACACGGTGCACTGTCCTGCTCTGCAAGAAGGAAAGCCTGCCATGAAATGTGAACATGCTGACGAGTGTGTGAAGCTGCTTCAGGCAGCCGGGGAGACGTTTGACGACATGCAAACTAAACAAAAGGAGCCGAACGTGTTTGCTGTTTAATGAGGAACCAGCTGATCGAGCGGTGGAGCAACGGCGAGCTCAGAGATCAAAGCTGCAAAAACGTCCGTCTGCACCGCTTCTGTAAACTCCAAACATCCTGAGGATTTCCCCGCACGCACTGAGGTTTATATCTGTGTTTGAGACAGCCGACTGCTGGAACACCTGCTGCAGACAGCACCATCATCATCATCATCATCATCATCATCATCATCATCAGAGGCCTTGACAAAGACAAGCAGCTCCAGCCTTCGCATGACTGTCAGAGTGAAGTTTGACCAACAACAAGCTTGTTAATTTAACAGTTAAATCCATATATTAATATCAGCCTTCATGTTCTAAAAATAGAAAGGACCCCCGATTGATGCAGTGAACATTTTTCAGTGCAGTTCACAATGTTTTTAAGTGCAAAATCCATTCTTTGTATTCTGATAGGAAACGGCTTCCTCACCCCTGGCAGGAAAAAAAACAACAAAAAAACAGGAAACAGAAACACTGAATTTTTCCTTTGACAGCAAAAAAAGCTTTCTGTCACACGACGGCTGCAGCAACTGAAGTTAAAAAAATCAGGAAATCAGTGTAGTTTCAGATGGAAAGCCAAAGATGGGCCAACTGGGCCACCGTACAGGCAAAGTACCAGTGCCTACTTTGCTCATATGATGATTCAGTGTGGAGCTACATTATTTTGAATGTCATGTTAACCTCAGTGTCAGGGTTAGTGCTGAAATGATAACGTCCATAATTCAAAACCATTCAGTCAGTTAGAGAAGCCAGGATTTCCCAGCATGTCACGTCCAAAAAAAACCAAAAGAGAACAGGTTCAACTCAAAGTCCCAGGATGCATCAGTGTGGAGGACAGTGCCTGACATGAGGCAGGACGTGTTGCGGTGCAGCAGGCAGCCGGAGGGCCGGCGGGGCGGCTGACAGGTCGGCTCCCCTGGCAGCTGAGAGCCCGGTCAGCTGACGGCGGCCCGCCTGGCCTCCAGCCTCTCTGCGGCCCACCACTCCGTTTCATAACTCCTCCTTCACAACAACAGCGCTCTTTATTAGCAGCTTTCTTCTTAACAATCCTCTGGAAAGAGCAGGTGAACATAATGAGCTGCACAGTCCAACGTCTGCCTGTGCAAAGAGCCAAATGGGGAAAAGAGGCTTTCCTATTTGGTTAATTTTCAGTTTTGAGCTGTGATTGGTCAGACAGCTGGCAGGGCTTCATGCAGGGCTGCACGATACGGACCAAATTTCATACCTCGATATTTACTCCACATATCTTGACAGCGAGGCAACAGTGAAAATGAAGCATTCTTCAAAAAACAGCATAATAACACCAACTGGATGTAGAAAATGCAGTTAACATTTTTTTTTTATCAGAGCAGATCAATCAGTGTCTTAGACTGCATTAAAAAAAAATCAAACATTTTGCTGCAACCTCTGTTTGAACACAAAGCTTCAACAACATTTCAACTCAGCTCAACTCAGCTTTATTTATACAGCAGTTTTCATACAAACATGCAGCCCAAAGAGCCTCACACTGCAAAATTAAAAGTAAAAGAACACAGACAAAAAATAAAAACTATAGATTTTAAGTGTGGAAACAGTGAAAATTAACCATTCTTAAAAAATAAATAAATAAATAAATAAAACTGTATAATAATACCAAATGGATGTAGAAAATGCAGTTACTTCACAAAATGTTTTTACAATCAGAACAGACTAATCTCTGTCTTAGGCTAACCCCTGACCCTAAAACAAATTAAATTATAGTTAAAATTCATTTAAAAAAATCAAATCAAATCAAATATTTTACTGCAACCTCTGCTTCAGCACAATGCTTCAACAATATTTTAAGTGGAGCAAAAACAGTGAAAATTAAGCATTCCTCAAAAAAAAAAAAAAAAAAAAAAAAAAGCATCTGAATGTAGAAAATGCAGTTACTTCACAAAATATTTTATTGATCAGAACAAACTCAGATTAACCCTAAATTTGACATCGTCCATATTGTTGCCTTTTGCAATCTTAATATCTGATGTTTTCATGTCTAGGTGGCGCTGTGGTAGCGACACATTGCTCAGCTCTAGCTTCGTTTCTTGCTCAAAGACACTTCAGTAGGATCGAACGTGCCTGAACCCGAGTCGTCCGGCTGAAGGACTGCCCCGCCCCGTCGCTCTGCCGGCTCTGATCTCTAAACGAAGGAAGACCCGCTGATGATGAGCGGCGGGTGGTAATTGCGTGTGATTGCCCGGGTGGGGCAGGGAACAGGATGCGATGCGGATCAAACGCTCCTTGAGGGTTCTCCTTATCTCCGAGGAACATTTCCCGTTATCTGACAGCGTGACGCCGCCTCCTGAGACCGGCTGCCAGGAACCAGCCGCCGCTCAAAGACGCCGTCATTTACCGTCATCGTCACGTCGGGAGGCGGACCTCGGAGAGATGAATCACTGCTCCCTGTGCACCTTTAACCGCTTACTGGCAACCGCTTGAAATTACTGAAGATTACTGGTACGACATCCAAGCGGGAAAAAAAATCAACACTTATCTTTTCACACGTTTGTGCTTGATTTAGAAAGTGAAAGTTTGAATCATACACTGAAGAGAGGAGAAAAAAAAACATGGGGGATTGTGTCAGGACGTTCAGCCTCTAAATTCCTCCGGATAATTATTTTCTATTTTACTGTTTAAATCAGTGACTACAGACTTTCACCTTCCATCCTGAGCTGTGTCCATCTCACCTAAAGGAATACTCCCATACTACCATGTTTTGGGGCAAAATCCCCTTTTTCCAACTTCCCCAGACTGGGACAAGATGTTTGGTACCATTTTCACCTCTGGACGTCCACTGGTTCACTTCCAACTCCCATAGTTCACCTCTGAATGATCTGAATGTTTCGGTCAGTCGGTGTTGATGAACGTGCCTAAAATCAAGTAGAAATCAAGTTGAATCCTTGCACACCAATGAGTGAATGGTATTGAACATCTTGTCTTGGTCTGGGAAAGTCAGAAAAACAGGATTTTGGCCAAAACGTTGGCGTGTTCCTTTAGGTAATCCAATTCTTCCGCACATAGAGCAGTTCTCTGATTTCTGAAGTGCCATGTAAAACAGAAAGCCGGTTTCTGTAATCAGGTTAAGGGTTTAAGGGAAAGCCGGTTAGCACAGGTAGATTTCTGCTGGAGAAACCAGATCACCAGATCTGAACGGTGTGAGCAGGGAAAGAGAGAGGATCAGGAAACTGACATATTTAACACTCAATTCTTACTGTCTGTTTTTACATGGCTGTTGAGAAATGCTTAATAGTTTTATGTCGACATTACTGCAGATAAGATAAGATAAGATATTCCTTTATTAGTCCCACGGTGGGGAAATTTCACGCATTACAGCAGCAAAGTGGATAGCCAGATATGAAGCCAAATTTACATTATAAACAGTATAAACAGATAATAAATAGCAAAAAGCAATATAAACATTCTAAAAAGGAATATAGATGAAAAGATCAGATCAAAAACAAAAAACTGCAAAATATTAGGGCCACGTTTCAGATATTGGCTTTTCTGTCTCAAAGCTCAAAGCCGACTGACCTGAATTTAACTTCAGAATTGAAGAGGAAATTTCACCTGGATCCATCCCGTCTGTCTGGTTTGTGGAAAGAACAGCACGCCAGTGAACCAAGCTCACGTGCAGCCTGCCTTTACGGGGAAGGGCGGAGAATCCCAGCACAGCAGAGTCCTTTCATTTGACTTGACATTTAAATTTAGGAGGCTGAGCTCTGCCTCCTGTCTGGACGTGGATTGGTTCACGCTGCCTTCATGTCATGTGGGAATATCTGGAATATCTGTCACAGCAACCTGAGAGTTGAAATCGACAACCTGGAACTTGTTCAAGCGTTTAAATTCGTCTGAAAACGTGCACACGCCGTGAGTTTCCACCGGCTCCCAGAGCGGCCGAGCAGGAAGTTTGGATCCGTCGTCTTTCCTCAAACTGGACGTGATCGCAGGTTTAGGCCTCAGGCGGCGGAAGCCACGCTCCCAGTTTGTTGAACTGGTGCATGTTTAGGCTCCAGTGACAGCTGCAGGAAGTGGACCCAGCAGACAGGAAGTGATGTGTGGTTGGACAGCAGGCGGGGAGACGACGGAGAATCAGAGACTCAAATATAAACACAAACACTGAAGCTTTGTTAGATGGAGTGATTTATTTATCACTCATTTTCAAGTTTTTTTCCTAATTTTCTAGCAGTTTTTTTATTTTTAATTTTTTTTTTTAAACACATTCTGGTGATTTTTTGCAAAGTTGCTTATTGCATTTTCCCCAAACTTTTTGAAAGAAATTCAGTGAATTTTCTCAGATTTCAAAGGCTTACATTTTTTTCCAGTGTTGCACTTGAACTCATAAAGAAACTGAACCAGACAGAAGGAAATTACTAAAATGGTCCCTCATGCATTTTCTGTATTCTAACAGTTTCTGGTGAATTTAATTGCAGTGAAGTGAAACTATTCCTCATGCTGGAGGCCCCTGAAGGACCCCACCTCGTAAACCGCTGCTATACATAAGCCATAAACAGCAAAAGAGCAGATCATTCTTCTTCTTCAGGGCCGAGGTTTAACAATAGCTGTTTCATAACGAGGAGAAGGAGCTCAGACAAAGAGCTCCTTATAGTTCAGGTCAGTATCGAGCCGCCGAGCGCAGGAAACACAGCACAATGCAGCCGCCGCAGGCCTGAAGGACAGCAGCTCAGTCACAGAAACCTCTTAATACTCAACAGAAAGACACACACATGGATGTTCCCCCTGACCAGAGAGAGAAAACAAAACTTTGGTGGAAGCCCCTCCTGTGGTCAGAGGGTCAGCCCGGCTGCATCAGTGTGTGAAACTGAGCAGAGTCTCTTGTTTCTGTTTCTGCTTCTTTTTCCTCATTTCAACCACTGATCCATTTTCTGGATTTGTTTTGTCTCGTTGATGACCACAGTAGCAGATTTAAACCACACACACACACACACACACACACACACACACACACACACACACACACACACACACACACACACACACACACATCTGACACCTTCTTGAGCTGATTATAGCATAATAATTAATTATATAATACTAGCATAAACTCAGTGGCCACTTCATCAGCTCCACCTGTCCAGTCTAATCTAATCTAATCCAGCTGTTGTGCCCTTAAGTTTCCTCTCCTGCTGCCTGTAATGCCTGTAATCTTGTTGTCACGGTAACAGAGGTGTTCATTCACTTCTGTGTTTGGCATTGAGCTCATAGTTAGAGCTGCACTTTACTGACAGCTGTTTCCACTATTCTGTCCCCCCTCATTGTATATAAACAGGGAGGACAAAAAATCAGAAACCCCTCTCAGTATAATGCAGTCCAGTAGCAGACCTGCAAACTACAACCTCAGTAATAAACACAGAATTAAAGTGACACATTCTGCACAACGTCACCACAAACTGAACATTATAAACTTTGTTAAAAGGTAGAAGTTATGGCAGAGCTGCTGCACTGAGCTGATAATACACTTAGTTGGTAATAACATGATAATAATAGTAATTATGAAAAAATCTTTTATTAATTTATTTTTCTCACATACCCCTTGCAGTACTCAAACGTACCTCTACGCTCTTGAGAACCACTGGTTTAGCGTGTGTTTTTTCCTTTTTGTCACCTGGAGGAACCTGCTCGGTGTGTGTGCACAGTTACAACACACAGGTCTGCCTCCTCAGTGGGAACAGAGCGGAGCGTCCCGCCTGCTGCCCCGGGACGTTTTCGGCTCCTGTCCCGACTTGTTTTTCAAATCTCTGAGACTCAGAGGAGCGGCCGCTTGGTGGTTCACGCTGCTCCTCGTTTCAGCAGCCGGGAGGAACGTCAACGGAGAAACACTTTCCCACAAAGCCCTGCCACAGTGCCCTTGCGCAAGGCAGCTGGAAGACTTCCTGTTTGGTTTGCCTGCACTGTGTTTTTCTTATGTGTGATTTTATCATGGATCCTGTCTTAAAAACAGATTTTTCTCTTCACTTTATTCCGTTAGCTCTCATGTGTTTTCAGATCCTCTGCAGCTTCAACTTTTATTTTGTGTTTGTTGCTGCTTCTTTCACATCATCTTTATCGGTGTGGTGATGAAATCCCCCACAGGACAGAATATAAAGTGTGATCTCTGCTCTCTGTGCTGCAGACGACTTCCTGCCGATGCTGACGAGCCCGCTGGGCCTGGTGGGCGAGGACGCGGCCGGCCTGCAGACTCAGATGGCGCTGTTCCCCAACGTGTCGCTCAAACACCCGCTCATCGAGATCCAGTGAGTACCGTCCACACACTCAGCCCGCGCTTCGTCTAGATAAATTTAATATTTTTACACATCATACATTAGTATAATTACTGTAACTGAACAAGAGCATGGTGGGGATATTTGATTGCACTGTACCTTTAAATGCTGTGAGCACATCAGCGACATCATCTATTTAAAGCGTGTTGATACACAGCATTACCTAATACTTTATTTTAGTCCATTAAATTCCTGTTATTTACTAGGAAACACATTAATAATAAAGTACAGGCTGTTTTTACAAGTGCTGAATAAATTTGATTAGTATTTAGAAACTTACTTGTAAAGCAGTTGATAATATAGTTAATAAATGATAAAATCAATAAATAAATAAATAACACTACTACAAAGAAACAGGAGTGTGAGTTAAAATTTAAAATATATATATATATTATTTAAAAAAATTATGAAACATAATTGGGGAAGCGTTGACTCCATTGCTCTGAAGTCATTATAGAGAGTGAAAATGCAAAAACAAAAAATAAAGTGTTCACAGTACATTTTGACAGTTTCAGTGCTATTTTGTAGTGTTTATAAGTTTGATCATCTTTCTATATGTGCTTTAAATTCACAAATATTCACAAATATCTGGTCATAGTAATAAATCAGGTGAAGACACAGCGCCTTGACAGTTTATTAATCCAGCAGACAGGAAACATGTGGCTCTGTTTGATTGTCTTTAGTAAATGTTTAGCGCACAGAAAGAAAGAAGCAGACTCATAACGAACATGACGCTTCAACATCATCACCCAACATTAGTTTTGTAATAAAACCACGGGACTTGTGCACATTGGTTAAAAAATGAAATCCCCTTTTACTTTTTGGATATGTTTTTTGAGAAGTGGCTAGTGAAATAATGCAATGAGTGTGTTGGCATCCCAAAAAAAGAAGAAAAAATAAATAAAAAAGAGGAAGTCAGTTTTGTGACTTGGCCGGGGAAACCTGGGCTTGCATCACCGCGACAATCTCTGATGTGAACTTTAAGTTTTATCGCTTGGCAAGCTCAGGCAGGGCTCCGATCTGCAAGAGCTGCAGTTTGGCTGATAGCAGCCGGCGCAGGGTGTGTGTGTGTGTGTGTGTGTGTGTGTGTGTGTGCGTGCCGACAGTGAGCAGAGAGGAAAGCGGCTGTTGAATTCCTCACATTCGGGCACCAACATCGGCCCACGCTCCGATCAGAGCTCCAAAATCTGACCTTCATATCTGGTTGCAGCTTCGCAGGAATAAAAACTGAATACGTTTTGTGTTTTTTGGAAAGCAAGAAGAGCCGCTTTGACCCCTTACC
The DNA here is from genome assembly GCF_902150065.1 of Myripristis murdjan. NCBI lineage: Eukaryota > Metazoa > Chordata > Actinopteri > Holocentriformes > Holocentridae > Myripristis > Myripristis murdjan. The sequence goes on from NC_043989.1 coordinate 2,222,412, forward strand.
GCTCCGACGCCCCGCTCACACACTGTTTCTGAAGCTGCAGACGAAGAGAAGCTGCTCAGATTTACAGTCAGAGTGAAGACACTGGCATCACATGAAACTAGAAAACCTCAGGAATCCACTGATGTAGCAGCCGAGTCTCAGCCTGATGGCCTAATGCATGCAGCACACACACACACACACACACACACACACACACAAACACAAGCACCGATGCAAAATGTACAAAGCTACAGTGGCATGAGTCCATTATAGTGACTCCAGTCCACTTTTCACTCTGAATTTCTTCTTTGGGGGATCAATAAAGGTGAATCTAATCTAATCAAATCGAATGTAAAGTGAAAAACTGTCATGTCTGTTTCCAGCAGGGTCCCTTGACCTCTGACCTCCAGATGTGTGAATGAAAATGGGTTCTCTCCCCTTTGCAGACACGCCCACCTTCTGCTAATCCCATGCAGTTTGGGCCCCAAAGCCTGCAGTCCACATGTGTTCTTGTGGCCTGTTGTAAAATGGTGTGTGTGTGCAGACTGGGGCCTAAACAGTCTTGGAGCTGCATCAGTTGGCTTTGACTGGAAAGCTGAGACTCTTGTGGATTCAATGAGCCACATTTGATTCCTGTGTGATGATGTTGGCCCCCATAGCAGCCATTTCACTGCAGGCAGAGACTTTTGTCAAACTGGACGTCGCTGGAGAAAATGACCTCTAGTGACCTCTAGGAGAATCACAGCCTCATCAGACTTTACAGACACAAACTAGACAGCGAGGCCGTTCAGAGGAGCTCTGCTTCTCCAGCTGGACTGACAGTGAGGGACAGTTTCTGACACGTTTACACAACACAACGCTCAATATCCAGTCACAGGAAAATGCAATATTCTCACAGAAATCTCCAAATGTCAAAAGTATTTGACACCAAAGCAAAGCATGAATTTTTTCATGGTGTTCCTCAGGGTCTTGGTGTCCTGAAGTGGGACTTTGGAGGGATTTTTAACCTTTTTATTAATTTTTGAGTGGTCACAAATTGTAAAATTTTGTAACAAATGGGATCAACTCAAGAATTGCTGCAACAACTGGTGGTGGTAACCATATTTACAATACAATTAAAAAATAATTTGAATGTAAATCTGTTTCCATTTTTTTTCTTTTTGCTTTTATTGTTTGCTTTTGTTTTGTTATTTGTTTGTTAATTTTATTCCAGAAAGCTTGATTAAAAAAATGGGGGAACAAAACAGCAGCAGAGAGCAGCTCAGTCGATGCTGATGACAAGTTTTCAGTTGAAGTGGTGACTCAGTGTGTGTGTGTGTGTGTGTGTGTGTGTGTGTGTGTGTGTCCTGCACAGGAACTCGGTCCACAGTCTGCGTAAGCGGTCGTCTCAGGATTGGAGTCAGAGTGTGTTTCATGTTGAGATTCCTCCCAGCCCGGCGGCCTCAGAGCCTTCCAGTACGTTCACTCTGTTTTATCTGTTTTGTTGTTTTTTTTTTTTATATATATATCGAGATCTGTTTAGTTTTATTTTTGTTTTTATTACTGTTTAGCCTCTCTTATCTGTGTTTTATTGATGTGTCTTTGACGTTTATCTCTCCTGATTGTGCTGCACTTTGTAACTTTGTTTTGAAAAGTGCAACATAAAACAAGATTATTATTATTATGGTCCTGCTAACCATAACCACCACACTACCACCATGTCACCGCTGGGCTGCACAGCTGGGTCACAATCAGTGCAAAAGTAAAGCATGCTGCTTCAGTTCAGATGTATTGATAACATATTGGCTTCCAAATGCACACTAAAGCTTGTAAAAAAAAAAAAAAAGTTATCATTTTCATACCAAGCATCATTTCAATTTTAATTTTATATAGTTTTCCCTCAAGATGGCTGCGTTTTGCCGTTTTCAGTTTTACCCCCTCAGACAGGACGTCCCGCCGCCACTACGATATGACTTTCTTCTTTTTGCCATTTTTCTTTTCACCTCCTGGTTAACTGCTCTGTACCTGTGTTTTTCTAAATAATGAAGACATTTTGATGTTGATTCCTCCATGTTGTGTCCCGCAGCCCCGAGGACGCCGGTGGAGCCCCCCACCCCGACGTCTCCCGCCTCGCCGGCCGACCCCGCGGGCCGCCGCTCGCCAGCCGACCCCGCGGGCCGGCGCTCGCCGTCGCTGTTCGAGAGCCAGAGGAGCCGCAGGAAGAAGAGCCGCAGCTCGTCCACCTTGCCCGTCATCCGCAGGGACACGTCCTCCTCAGACAGGATGTCCCGCCTCCAGCAGGAGAAGCACATGCTGGCAGAGGAGGTCAAAGCGCAGAAGGTACCGAGCTCGATGAGGGCGTTTACTGATTTGGCTGAAACACAACACAAACACACACGAGGCTCTTCGTCCTGCTGCCAGATGTCAGACGTCTGCAGCGAAAAGACTGAAAAACTGGTCAAACAGGATTTTGGGAGGATTTTGGATTTGTTCCATCAGCAAAGATGAAGCAAGAAAAAAAATGAAATAATGTTTTTTTTTGGCAAGTGAAAGAGTTAAAACAGCACTGAAAGTCTGTCAGTTAAATCAAGAAGTTATGTAATTCATTTTTCCAAACAACAAAGACACAGCAACAGTGCATGACAAAATAGAAAATATTAAATGACATAAAAAATAAATAAAATTGAATAAAAAATAAAACAGAACAAGACAAAAGCTCAGAAAGTGCAGTACATTCTAACACTGATATTTATACGTGTGCGTATTATTTACAAATTCGTCTTGTGTTCGGGGTAATTCATAACAGTGTGTTTAAGAGAAACTTTAAATTAAATTGCAAAAAACTCAAATCAAAGTTATAAATGACTGAATTGTTTTAATCATTTGTCAAATTAAGCATCTCAAACATTGGCTGGTTAACAGCCTCACAAATTATAAAGGATTTGTGTGATTTTCTCCGGTTCGTTTCATAAAATCATCATTTTTGAAATGATTTTTTCAGCTGCTGGACAGAATAAGGAAGCAGTTTAAAAACATCACTGTGGTCTCTTGGAATGTATGATGGAAACTTCATTTTTGATATTTGATAGACAATGACAGATCAATTAACAAAAATAATTATAAGTTGTAGTTTTAGAAGATAACACAGAACAATAAACTTATAAAATAAAAAGGTGACTGAGCTGCTCCTCCCTCCTCCTGCAGGAGCTGGTGTGGCTCCTCCACAAGGCCCTGGAGGCCGCTCAGCTGGAGAAGCGAACCTGCGGCGAGTTCCTGGCGGCGAAGGGCGAGCAGGAGCGGCTGGAGCTGCTGCGGCACCGCGAGCGGCAGGCGGCCGACCTGCGCAGCCGCCTGGAGGAGGTGAAGACGGAGGCGGAGGCGCTGAGGAGGAGCCTCGCCCAGCGGGACGCCCAGCTGTCCGAGCTGCAGGAGAACCTGAGGATGATGATGGAGAAGAACCAGGCCAAGCAGGAGGTCAGAGCAAACAGATCACATGACATTACAGCACATTCAGACTGTGCGGTCATTTTCCTTACTCTCAGAAATATGCTGGTTTATTTGAATGATTGATGATGAAGCAAATAAATTATAAAACTAAAAGAAATAGAAAAGAAAATTACAGCAATATTATGACACATATTGGACTGTAAACGGTGATTACTAGAAAGCAGTGATGTCCGGTCCTAGCTGGAGGGTTTTCAAATAAAATCAGATTCAATATGAGCAAAATTACAGCTGCTTCACGGCTGGTAAAACATCAAGGATCCTATCTTTCCTTGTTTCCTCTGCAGAGAAGTGTTCCTTCTTACCTGGAAAACAACCATTATAAGGAAATGGGAGACAGCACTCTGACTGGTTTACTGCATGTTACACCCAAAACACACAAATGATTCATGAGGAGACTCAGCACAAGCCTTTTGAATCGTGCTCCTGGTGCAACAACCCCCTTTTCTGCTGTTAAAATAGCAGAAGTGGACGTGGACACACCCTGAGTGATCCTCACCACGCTCTGCAGACCAGGAGCCCAGATCGATCAAACACAGCCCACAGGGTTTAACCCTTTAAAGCCTGAACTATGAAAGAATTGGCAGAAAATTCAAATTTTTTTTTTAAACTGAACCCTTTATTTAGTCCTATAGCAATATATATATATAAAAAAAGTATGGTCCAGGGTGAACAGGGGAAGTGTTCAAAGGTATACAACAGTATTTTGGTCAAGTATGCACATTCTTTGCACATTTTATACACCTATGCACATGGTTTTTTGCACATTGCTTTTTGCACACTGGGTCGTACTTAGATCTTATTCTGTTGTACTTAGATCTTATTCTTTATTTTTTATTTATTTAATCTGTAATCTGTGGATACTGCTGAAAAACTGCAAATTTCCTTTGGGATGAATAAAGTATCTATCTATCTATCTATCTATCTATCTATCTATCTAAGTATTGATTAAACTGAAAACAAAAAACGGAATTGAAAATGTGTATCATATATGATACAAATGGCTTTATAGGGTTAAAGAAAAGAAGCAGGTGGTAATCTGACACTAGTGTGATTTCTCTCTGTCCACGTTTCTGCATTTTGTCTTTTTATTTTAACACACGAGGCATTTGCAGCCAATTCAATCTGTTAATCTACAATCCACCATCAAACGTGCAGCAAAATCCAGACAACACAACAAACGTTCAGGTGCACAGTGGAAGAGGAAGCAATAACTTTATATTTTTTCTTCGCAAACATTCAGAGTCCAGCTCCTCCCGCTCACCTGATAATAACTTCCATTGTTTCTGATTGTGTGCCGCTCCTGTGTCGTCCCAGGTGATCGTGAAGCTGTCGGACCAGGTCACCGCCTGCATGTCCGACCCGCTGCACTCCCTCTCCTCCCCCTCCAACGGCCTGGACTCTCAGACCTTCAAGCAGCTCCAGCAGGAGATCGAGAACCTCAAGGTGAGCCAGAGAGTCCAGCTGCAACTGAAGAGGCTTGAGAAAACAACAAAGCTCAAATAATCTAGAAACCAGATAATCTAATACTCTAAATGGACAAAGTTACTGGGCCACCAACACTTCCAGGAGCTTCTCTGACCTCCCGTCCTAAATCCAGAGGCATTAACATGGAGTTGGTCTTTTTTCCAGCATCATTTACTAAAGTGTAATTTTAAAGCTCCACTTTAGTAAATGATGCTGGAAAAAAAGATGAAACTGAAGAGCAGAAGTAGTCTAGATGTTCTCCTCAAATACTTTCAGAATAAGACATCCTGCGACATTATAGCACTAAATCTGCGAACAAAATAAAATACTTTTGATGATAAAGCACTATTTTTAAGTCCTGTATAATCATTAATGTTGTTGTTTTCTTTCTTTTTCCACTCTCTCTTCCCTGTGCAGGACGACATCGAGGCGTACAAGACCCAGAACAAGTTCCTGAACTCTGAGATCTACCAGCTGACCAAACTGTGGAGGAAGAGCTCGGAGCAGGAGAAGAGCCTCATGGTGAAGGTCTGTCAGCTCCTCCTCAAAGCTCCTTCACTGACACACCTCCGTCTCCATCACTTCATTCAGTTCATCCCTCACTTCAGAGGGAGAATTTGGAAAAAAATATAAAGAAAGTGGAAGTGGAGACAGTATTTAGTGTGTTGCATAATGAGGCTTTAAAAAAATAACAACTAACTGAAACTGCACGGTGTGTTTACAAAACTAAAATGAACTAAAATGATAGAGAAAATTAAAATACAAGTTTTCATCTCTGTCATTTTATTTGGCTGTTCATCTCTCCTCTGTGAATACACCTTTAAAAATGGTTTGATGTTTTGTTAAGTTTTATTACAAAAACTCACTGAAGCTAATAAAAACTAAAGTAAAATTGAGCATTATCAAGAAAAGAACTAAGCTAAACTAGCAAACATGACATGAAAATGAATTAAAATGAAGTGAAAGTGAGAACAAATACTCAAAACAAAATAAAAATAAAAATAAACATGAGTTAAATATGCACTACACACTACAGCACTTTGGTTCAACTTTGTTGTTTTTAAATGTGCTAAATAAATAAAGTGGTATGGTATGGAATGGTAAATGTGTGATCAGGCAGTTACTGTAAGAGAAAAACACAGGAACTCAAATAATTCAGATTATGAACAGCAACACCTGAAAAAGCCAAAGGCGAATGGGCTTAAAGTGTTGACCCACTTCAGTGTCTCAGATATGGCTGGGATAACGGAGCTTTAATGTTCAGAGTTCTCAAAATGAAACTGAAGTCATTTGCTCTTAGATTAGATTAAGGCTCCTATCAGCTGCAGGAGAGAGTGGAGACACACCAGATTTCCACAAACCCTTTCACATTCAACAACAATAACTATTATATTATAAAGTTCCTGGAAGGAAAAATAAATTGCCACACCCTTGCATAGTTTAATGATTCTATTTAATTTATAGTCTATCATTACAATTATTAGAACTGTGATAAGAATTGCAATAATTGTTTTTAATAAAAAATAAAAAAAAATCTTAACAATAAAATATTTAAGTGACAAATAATTACAAGAGAAAGAAAAATAAAGAAAAAATTTTTTTCATCCAGCTAAAGGTTCTTTTGGATCATATTTGAATCTATCTGATTTAATTTTAAGCACACAACAAATTTCACACAACAAAGTGTCACGACACATTTTCCATGTCAGAACCTTTGACATTAAAGAAAGAGAGAACGAGGGGAAACACACACGATGACTTACCCTGCTGTCCTGCGCTCTGATTGGCTGCAGTGTGCCTACCTGGAGGCCAGTAACTGCCAGGTGGAGAGCCGCTACCTGGGCGTCCTGCGCAAGCTGCAGGAGAGCAAAGCCCTGGAGGCGGGCGAGCGCGAGGCCGTCAAGAAGCTGATCGAGGACGCGCTGCGAGGAGAGCTGAAGAGCGTCGCCAAGCTCACCCCGCACAGGTGAGCAGAGGAAACACACACCTGCACACACTCCTGCTTTCCTTCACTACACCGTCTTTAAAGGAACACAGACTGAATCATGGAAATGTTTGAAACAACCTTTAATACAGTTTCAGTTTCACATGACAAAGACTCTTTGTGTTTCAAAGCCTTTTCAGCCGCTGCTCTTCCTACGTTCTCCTCCATAAAGTCCCACAGATTTCTCCTTCAAACAAATGTTGCCTCTTTAATTCTAGTTTCTCCCGCAAAAACAACATTTTACCAGACGGCATTTGAAATAATGATTAATCTTCTAGTCGCTGTGGGTGCAGTCAGTCCAATTTGTTATTTTCTAGGGGACAACAATGATAATGATAAATTCCCAAAAGCCCCCTTGTGTCCATCTGAGAAATCTGATAAACTGATAAATCTGTGCCTCCACTTCCTGTTCCTGTTGCTGCTGTGCTGCGTTCAGGGACCACGACGAGTACGGCTTCAAGATCATCCCCGACTACGAGGTGGAGGACATGAAGCTGCTGGCCAAGATCCAGGCTCTGGAGATCCGCTCGCACAACCTGCTGCATCAGGTCTGAACCCGCAGCTCGACTCACACACTGCAGTTCTCTGTGTGTGTGTGTGTGTGTGTGTGTGTGTGTGTGTTTCAGCTGGGTGTGTCAAAAAGCAAGAAAAAGATCGGGTTGAAATCTGGTGGTCAGGTTGCTCTTGGATCTGCAGCTGGGATTTCTACGATGAAAACATCTTTGTTCTTTTTAAACATGATGCTGCATTCATGTGAGGATGGAAAAATCAGACATCTGGGACTTTCCATTCTAGGGATCCAAAACTAGAGCTCTGTGGTGCTCGACTCTCTGTTGAGGTCTAAGCTTTAATTTAATCAATAAAGACCCAATTCATTGATCTCTAGTAGATAGATAGATAGATAGATAGGTATACTTTATTGATCCCAGACTGGGAAATTCACACGTTACAGCAGCATCATCAATAAAAAAAAAAAAAAAAAAAAAAAAAATTAAATAAAACTAAAAGTATATACAATAGAGACTAAATATGCGAAATATATACACTAAAGACAATAAGGGCTAAGTATATACAATAAAGTAGCCTGAGAATATGAGATGTTTAAGTGCTGAAATGTAAGAAATACTGATGAAAATAATAAATATGAAAAATGAAAAATACAGATAGTAACAGGAATTGGGGGAAATTAAACAGGAGAGGAGATCATATCAGTTTTCAGTTTTCCCTGTTTTTTGGATCATCATCCAGTGGGAAACGTTTTCCGAGCTGACGTGTCTGTTTTCCTTCTTTACCTCCAGGAGGCCGGAGATCGCCCCCTGCTGGGCCGCTGGGCGCAGTACCTGGCCGGCCGCTCGGGCGACGACCTCTGTGCCTCGCCGGAGCTCAAGAGTCTGATACGCGCCGGCGTCCCGCAGGAGTACCGGCAGCAGGTGTGGCGCTGGGTGGTGCGGGCCAGGACGCACTCCATCAAAGACCACCACCCGCAGCGCTACACACAGGTAAACAAACAGGAGGGGGCAGCTACACACAGGTAAACAGGAAGGAAGGAAACGGGCTGTCACTGGAAATCATCAGAAACAAAACGTTCTAATTCTAAATCCTACAATCTATTTTGGAAGCTCTTGTGTTTTTTACAGATGGAAAACAAAGTTTCTAAGTTTAGAAAGACGGACACACCCTTTCATGCTACATAGTGGTTTGGTCCACTGCACTTCCTGTTTGGATTCCAGCTCTCGTGTGTGTGTGTGTGTGTGTGTGTGTGTGTGTGTGTGTGTGTGTGTGTGTGTGTGTGTGTGTGTGTGGTGGCATATTTTTGGTGCTGAAAAGATCTTTGACAAGCACCACAAGAGATGTGACGTAGGTCCAGCATCTCTAATCTAATCTATAAATAGATCATGTTACTAATGCTAAATGCATTTTTGTCATTTTTAAAATAGGTTATATATAGCTATATATGTATTCTTTTTTTTTTTTTTTTTTTTTTATTTGCAAAACTTCAGGTTAAGTTTTGCTCATTTCCTGGTAGTTTTCTTACTAATGGTTTTAAGTGAAGTTTTCCTTTACTGACCCGTGTTGGGACGTCCCGGGGCCGTGTCCGGTCAGGTCTGTGGTCTTGGGCTCGGACAGGAAGGTTAGCTGAACAAACGTCTTATTGATGGTGAGAGAAACATGCAAGCAGCAGATTAGCTGGGATTAGAACCAGCGACCTTCCTGCTGCCAGGCGACAGTGTGAACCACCCAGCCATCGTGTCGAACCTTTTTGATTGATTGATTGATTGATTGAGCCATAAAAATTGTTTTTAAAACAAAGAGACCAAAAAGACAAAAGCACAAAAGCATAGTGAACAAAAGGAAAAGAAACATAAAGCAAAGGAACTCAGTCTGAGCAGACTGAGTTCCTCAAACAGGAGAGAGAAGAAGTGTCACTTATTTGCTCCCAGCCTTTTCTCCATAAATCAGTGAATAACAGTAAGAAGCCTCCTTGCTGGTCTTTACTTGTTTATGCACTAGGGTCGAATATTTCTGTTAAGTAATTTTATTTCTGACATCATATACCCAAACATATGAATATATATATGCATAGACTGAGCGAGTTCCCTCTAAACCCCAGAGGAACCAGTCTGAGCTCACAGCGTCGTGTGTGTGTGTGTGTGTGTGTGTGTGTGTGTTGGACCAGCGTGTCCCTGAAGGACGTCCTGCTTGGCTGAACTTGAGGAAGCTGCAGGCTGCAGGTTGGACGTGGACGAGCTGCGGCTCCGGGAACAAACAGGCTAAAGTTTAAAGTTTAATCTGAGGAAGAGGAAGAGGAAGTGATCGGCTTTGGTCTAATATTTAACAAAAAGTCTGAAAGTGATGGAGCTCAGTGTGTGTGTGTGTGTGGTGACTCCTCATCTCTTGATTAATAAAAAAATATTCTTCTGTATTGGAGTTTTGTGCTTTGTTAGCACTCTTTAGCCTGTTAATAAGCAGTGAGCTGCTTTGATTGATCAGAGGAGCGTATTGATCGGTGCGTCCCGTTGTTGCAGCTGTGTGAGAAGAGCCGGACGTCCCCCCACCCGGCGTCCCGGCAGATCCAGCTGGACCTGCACCGCACACTGACCACCAATCAGCGCTTCTCCTCCCCCTCCAGCCCCGCCCTCCAGCAGCTCAGACGCATCCTATTGGCCTTCTCCTGGCACAACCCCGCCATTGGCTACTGCCAGGGCCTCAACAGGTACACACACACACACACACACACACACACACACACACACACACACAGAGAGAGAGAGAGAGAGTGCAGAAGACCAGTGTGCATGCACTTGATGTTTTAAAACCCAGGAACAAACAGACAGGCTTTTATTTTGACAAGCTTTTTTTTTTTTTTTTTAACCTTTTGAACAAAATTTCCTTTATTTCACATCAGTTTTTTTTTTTTTTAAATCACTTTGGCCTATGAAGGAGTATATTTAGGTATATAAATTTATATTTATGTTCATTTAGATTTATGTACATATAACCTAAACTTCTGAATAAAACAAACAAACAAATAAATGTATAAATAAAAAAATAAATGAATAAGTATAATTTTTCAAAAGTCAAAAGTTAAAAAAAAAAAAATACATAAATGTTAAACATTTACAAAATACAAAACCATTCAAAAGTTTGTATACAAAAATACCAAAAATGTCTAAAATATTGATAAAGTATTTCAAAGAGCTTTGGGACAAAAAAAATCACCCAAAATTGCCCTTTTGTTTCAGGATTTTTAAATTAAATAAATCAGTGTCAGTATAATCCATGACAGCAGATTAATGTGAAATGTAAAACGCAGCAGAGTCAGTGCTGTGTATAAAACTGATGCAGCAGCGCCACCTAGAGGGCAGAGCTGAGAAGTGAAGCAGCTCAGGTTTGAGGTGGAGCCCCTTCAGACTGGAACTGGGATAACTCCAGTTCACTCTGTGGGTCGTGGATCAAACCAGTCCTGGATTTATCTTAATCTAGATTAAAATGATCTGATCTCCAGGTCAAAGGTTAGAGCTCGTGCTGAAGGGAATGAGGGACTAAATGAAACACCTCACAGCATATTCACTGGATTTCTCTTGAAAACAAAGGGATCAGCAAACTAGAAAATAACTGAATAAATAAATTTTAAAAAACTAATAATAATCATAACGATAAGAAATAATAATAATAATAATAATAATAATAATAATAATAATAATAATAAATACAAGAAAACAACCAGAAAATGCACCAAAAATTACCAAACAAAATGGTAAAAAAAAAAAAAAAAAAAAAAAAAAAAACAAGATACCTCAGAGGTGGTGGTCAGACCCAGAGAAACTTGGCCCTGACAAGGCCTTGACTTGTTTTAATTAAACCTCTGATGTAGGAGATCTACTGCACTCTGACATGTCTCCTCTCTCTCTGTCTGTCTCTCTGCCTGCCTCTTTGTCTAACTGTCTCTCTCCCTTCCTGTCTCTCTCTCGGTCTCTCTGCCTTCCTGTCTCTCTGTCTCTCTCTCCCTGCCTGTCTGTCTGTCAGGCTGGCTGCCATCGCCCTCCTGGTCCTGCAGAGTGAGGAAGACGCCTTCTGGTGCCTGGTGACGGTGGTGGAGGCCATCATGCCTCTGGACTACTACACCAAGAACCTGGTGGCCTCTCAGGTGAGACCACCGCTCACCTGCGTCACATCACAGCAGACAGAGTTTGAAATGATGATGATGATGATGATGATGATGATAAACACAAGAAAACAAGCAGAAAATCACCGATCAAACTGGTAATCTGTTATTTAGGTAGCTGTATGTTAAAGCTCCTGGATCATCTCCAGGTGTTTCCTGGCTGGTGAGGTCAGCTGCTTGTAGGAACGAGGCTCCTCAGGTGTGTTTTCTACCAGGAGGCTTGTATTTACCGTCTTTTCCTCGCGACATGAACGCAGCATGGATGAGCCGTCCTCTGGGCAAACGATGATTTGATGAACGGCGTCCTAAATGAATCATCCAGGGCCGTTCATCTTCATCTGGTGTCTCCGGGGAGGATCTGCAGCGCGTCAGGAAAACTGTCTCACTTCGTGTCACATCATTAGTGACGGAAGGGAGGGGCAGCAGCCTGTCCGCCCAGAGGCACATTTCCATTTTGCTGCCCTCCTAATGGACACTAAGTTGTCTTGCTGTGTTATGAAGCCATTATGTTGATGATTTCTGTTTCCCGGTGTTCCCGGCGTTCCCGGCTGCAGGCGGACCAGCGCGTGCTGAAGGAGTTCATGGCCGAGAAGCTGCCGAGGCTGGCGGCGCACTTCGAGGAGCACAGCATCGACGTCTCCCTCATCACCTTCAACTGGTTCCTGGTGGTTTTCGTGGAGAGTTTGCCCAGCAACATCCTCCTGCGGCTGTGGGACGCCTTCCTGTACGAGGGCACCAAGGTACGGCGGCCCGGCGGGGACAAAAAGCAGCAAAGACTCCCCAAGTTTAATTCCAGCATAACCTGGAAAATGTCCTTTCTGCTGCATGTGGAGGAAATCCTCAAGCGATTAAATTAGAGATGCGCCAGAAACATTTTTTCTTTTCGATAAAGATTCCAGCATCTGTCTGAACTGAAAGTACTACAACAGCGTATTACAGGCACTGCAGGGAGAAAAAGGAAAAAAAAAATTCAAGATGAAAGTCATAAATTTATAAGAAAATACTCACAAATTTATGAGAAATTCATGAGAAAAAAGTTGAGTTAATAAAGTTACAAATCTGCAAGAAAAAAACTGGAATTCTGAAATTAAAGTCATAAAATAAATCACAATTTTATGAGAAAAAACTTGAAAATTCTGGGATTATAGAGTTAAAAATTTGTGAGAAAAATCACAAAAAAATCACAAATTAACTATAAATGACTGTAATCTCAGAGTTTTGGATTTTTTTTCTTATAAATTTGTGACTTTTTTCTTGGAATTTTATGACTTTAATCTGGGAAATTTTGTGGGGTTTTTTTCCTCTGAATATTTATTTTTATATTATTTTCATATAAATTTAAGGCTGTCTGGGGTATTTGCAATATCAGTAGCAGAACAACTCTAGATTAAATCCTATAACTGATTGTAAACTCCTTTTATGATTATTGTGCTGGCATTTCAGTGCAGCTGTTATTGTTTTTTGTTTGTTTGTTTGTTTGTTTAGAAATGGCAAAAAGAAAAGTGCACTGAAAAAAACTCCACACTGTGGTTTTGTCTGCCAGGTGATCTTCCGCTATGCTCTGGCTCTCTTCAAGTACAAAGAGGAGGACATCCTGAAGATCCACGACAGCGTGGAGATCTACCAGTACCTGCGCTTCTTCACCAAGACCGTCTCTGACGGCAGGTGAGGCCTCACCTCAGCTCACCTCAGCTCACCTCAGCTCACCTGAGCTCACCTGGCCATGCCTGCTGTGAGGTCACATGGTGTCACCTGGAAGAATTTTGCTGTCCTGGTTTTACATGAGACCAAAGCCAAGTTATATGTAGATCACATTTCAACACAGCGGCAGCCCCTGGTGCTTTACATAAGGCCATACAGTGACATTTAAAAACGTAGAGAAAAAGAAAAAGAAAGAAAAAATGCATCAAATAAAATAAACCAAATGGAAGAATAGGAAATTAAAAAAGTGCAGGAAGTCAAAATGCAAATAAAACCTCTGTCTTATCAAAAGCACAGAACAATCCACAACCTCAAATTCAGTCAACAGTCTACAGTTTGCATCACTTTAAGAGAACATCACAGTTTTCAGCCTGGATTTAAAAGAAATTAACCCCATAAAGCCTGAACTATGAAAGAATTGGCAGAAAATTCCAATTATTTGAAACTGAACCCTTTTATTTAGTCCTATAACAAAATGTAAAAAAAAAAAAAAAAAGATTTTTCCAAAAATATTATTACATACGATTTTTCTGTTGTATCATGTATGACAGTACTTGAAGTGCCAATGATCGAGGGTGAACAGGGGAAGTGTCCAAAGGTATACAACAGTATTTTGGTCAAGTATTGATTAAACTGACACGGAATGTGTTATCTGATAATGTGTATCATGTATGATACAAATGGCTTTATAGGATTAAGGCACATAAATAACTGAGATTTTCTCTCCGGGACTACAAACCGGACCAGCTCACTGTCAGAAACATGAGCCATCTCCATAATACACTGTGTCCTGAGCTGGTCGATTACAACGGCACACTAAGGCAACTGCAGGTGGAAAAAAAAAATCGGGAGAAGGGGGGAAATATTCAGCAAAAAAAATTTCAAGATGAAAGTCGTAAATTTACAAGAAAAAAACTCGGCTATTCTCTGAGATTAAAGTCATAAATTTATGAGAAAAATTTAATTCCAGCCCACCTGGCTCAGAGTTTTCACCTGGAAAAATAAGAAGCAGCTGTGTGCCACAACAAGGTATTCACTGCTGCTCTCCAAAAAGCCAGAAAGTCAAAAAAATAAATCTGATGCTATTTAACACACTCACTTTGTACAAACTGCTTGGCCACTGCAGGAAAAAAAAATTAAATTAAGTTAAAGTTATAATTAAGAAAAAAAAATGAGAAAAAAACTTAAAATTCTGAGATATTTGTGAGAAAAATCACCAAAAAAATCACAATCAGAAGTGATTTTATAATCACAGAATTTTGCATTTTTTTCCCTCATAAATTTGTGATTTTTTTCTTGGAATTTTACAACTTTAATCTTGGAAGTTTTGTGGGGATTTTTCTCGGAATATTTATTTTGTGTTATTTATCTATAAATTTAAGGCTGTGTCGGAGACATTTTAAATTAAATAAATCTAAAATAAAATAAAATAAAATAAATCTGATGCTATTTAACACATCCACTTTTGTACAAACCACTTGCTTATTAATTATATTATTCTAGGTGCAGTATATTTAAATATATTTGCATATTCTTCAGATAAATCATGTTCATTTTAATTAATACAGGAATGTTTATCATTTCATTCCTGTAAGATCTTGCAGCTGTCGGCGCTCGAGAGATGTGACACTGCAGGGAGTGTGTGTACCTGCAGTGTATACATGCACAGGTGTTAGGTGTGCTTGCTCAGGGGCACTTTGGCACCTCTGAACCGACAACCCTTTGATTTCTCAGCAGCTGCTCCAGCCTGCCTGGCGAGCTGCGGGCTGGGACGTACAGGAGTGTCACCGGCAGAACAGACACGGCAGCTATTTTTACCAGACACACTCCTGCATGTATAATTCAGAAAGCAGCGGCTGCCGAGCTGCAGCTTCTGCTGCGATTTCCACATGACAGAGACTGAGCCTCCACTGAGGCTGTTCAAGCTTTTTAACCTGCATCCAGTGGAGCTGCAGGTGTGTGAGCTTATCAGAGAGAAAACACACCCTGACACGCCTCGAAACTGTCCCAGGACTGTGGTCCGGCCACAGGAATATTCTAAGAATGCTAAAAATAATCAGGGGTGTAACCGTAAAAAAAAACAAAGTGTTCAATCTGCAACACACCGTACAACATGCAACACATCCGCTGTGTGAGAGCAGCTAACACACACTGAGCTGCTGAACGAATGAATATACTGAGAGTATTTTCATGTTGCTTTTCAATACTCTAAGTGTGTTTAAGAGAATATTTGTTGATTTTATATTGTTATCCCAAATCTCTGCAATACAAACTGAACCATGGCTTTATTGAACCATTACACCCCTAATAATAATATAATTTTATAGACCTCAAAACAGACATAAGTTCTTGTAGGCAAAGCAAAACTCATATATGAATGAAAAAGGCAAAATAAATAGATTAAGCCATAACAGCATAAAATAAAGCGCAGTGATTATGCAACAGGCATAAAAGGGCTCATAATGAATCCAAGATTATGAAAGGCCTAACGGTATCAGAAGGTTTTAAGAGGAGATTTAAGAGACGACGCCGGCGTTCAGGTGCTCAAACGTCTCAGCTGACGGTGCAAAAACCAGCTGAGCACACAACTCTAATATCCTCATAATCATATCACACTGCAATACTCTGTCATAACGTCCCCCGTCTGCCGCTGACGGGACAGTTCGGCGGTGGAATCGGAGTTTATTAGTAGGAACAGTTTATTTGTGCAGCTTTTAACCGCTTACAGCCTCACAGGGATTCACAACACCAAATCATCAAACAGTAAAAACACTGAATTTGTGGTGGGATCCGTTAGCGCCCGGGTTAATACTGAAGCATCCTGTGAATTTTACATCAGTGTTATCATTTTGTGTATTGTGATATATCTGTGTATGTGTGCCTTTAGAGTCCATTGTGATGTTTGTCATAAATGCAGCAGTTTCAGACTTTTTCAGGCTTCAGCATGTTGATAGACACATGCAAACAGACAAAACACAAGCAAATATAGAAAACATCTTCATTAATTTGACAACAGATTGGCAACATTTAGAGAAAACAAACAAACAAAAAAAAAACCCACAACTGTACTCCTCGTCCTTAATTTCAGTCAGCAGCTGTAGTCTCTGTGGCTAACAGGCTCATGTGAACAGGCCTGACCTGCGCATCACTTTTAAGCGTCCTCTGGAAACACATCTGTCGTCGTTTTGGTCTAATTGTGGCGTGTTTAGTCAAAGCTGTGTGTTTCTGTATCATGTTGTGCTGTCTGGATTTGCAGTGTGTGACATGCTGTCAAACTGATGAGGATGTTTCCTCAGTTTGCTTGTGTTTTCTTACCCTGCAGTGTGTTGAGCTCTCAGGGCCACCAGGACATTGGGACAGTATCAATAATCACTTATGAGTTTGACGTCTGGTCGACAGAGGGTTGATGAGAGAGTGACGACTTGGCTGTCTCCACTTCCTGTCACGGCCCTGACAATGTGGTCAGGGTTTATTTTGCATCTCTTCAGTCTCTGACGGTCATCTTGTTCTGTTTTTCCCGCAGGAAGCTGACCAGCATCGCCTTCAACGACATGAACCCGTTCCCCGGCCGGCTGCTGAGGAACAGGCGTGCGGTTCACCTGGAGCGCCTGCAGGGGGAGCTGCGCGAGCTGGAGGAGCAGCAGAAGGAGTTTGTCACGGAGAGCGCCGAGCGCAAAGACAAGGAGCTGGACACGATGGTCAGCGAGGACGACGAGGAGCTCTAACGCTACACCGAACTTTAACACACTGAACTTTAACTCATCCAGTGAAAATCAACTCGGCACACAACGGTTTTTCAGCAGCGGATCTGTTTTGTATCTGTACAGGAAGCTGACAGGACAAACCGTTTTAATGCTGCCCGCCACGGAGCAGCAGCGGTGAAGTGCCTTGCTCAAGGTCAAATCAACAAGTCGTATTTTTTTTAAGGCAAAGTGCCACTTATATCATCTATTATGATATAAATTAAGAATTTGTTTCCAAAAGATTAATATCAGCAGAAAAGGGCAGGAAAACTTTAGTCCACAAAAACAAAAGTTTGGATTTATTTACCTTCCATCATCACTACACTCACAGAAAGATACAGCACAGGATACACACATTTCAGGAGGTTCTGGCACCCAAAAGTTAATTAATTGGATTGTTCTCTGGCCTGAAGTAAGATTCAAACATGGAAACCTTCTCCTGTTTGACCACCTGTTGACCACGAGCTGTCTGCAGTGATGATACTAAATCTCTGGGAAAAGTCCTCATGCTTTGGTGAACTGGGTACGTTCATGACAAAAATGTGAGAAGATGATTCGCAAAAGTGAGTTTTGCATATAATTTACCTGTACATGACTGCACAGGAGGGCTCTCTGTCTGTCAGAAGGCTCTCCATGTCAGATCATCACCTATAGTTCATGAATTCTTGCCTCAGTCCAGAAAGAGGCCAAGCTGCACCTCTGACCCCAGCCAATCAGCACACAGCGTCCTTCAGGATGCAGCGTGACATCCACAGGTGATGCTGGAGGAGGTTCAGAACATCATCAGTCTGATGCAAAAAACTCTGACCTTTAAGCCTAACTCATGTTGGACTTTATGTCGTCCACAACACAAATCTCACTTTGGTGCTCAGTTTTCATAGCTTTGTCATTTCTGAGCTTACTTATTGGCTTATGAACTTCCAAAAACTTGCAGGTTCAATCCGGACTATAAGGCCTTGTTCAGACTCGAGATGTGGCTTGGATCTGATTTTAGCAAATCGGATCCGGATCTATTCCAGCTGGCATCCTCCTACGCTTCTGCTAACTCTTGCCACTATTTTGTAGTCTCCGTTTCTGCATTTTGGGCTTCGCGCTGACAAAGATGATTGTAATGATGGTTTAAAGAAATACAAACAAGCCAGAGCGTTTTACCCCAATAGCAGAACAATCAAGGGTTCAGCCAGACCTTTCTCCAACATACTTCTAAAACAAAGGAAATATTAATTGACTAAAGGAAAAAGCCTCCCCCTGTCGCTCCTGCTGTTAATTATGTCTAGGCTGTTGAAGTTGTTCAACAGTTCAAGTATCTGGTGACAGTAATTGATGATGTTAACCCTCCAAACCAGTACCGCTGTTGTTGGTGCAAAGGCCCACCAGCGCCTGTACTTTTATCAGAAGCTGAGAAGTTTTAATGTTGACCCCACTTTTATGAGAATGTCCTAATGAGTCTGTCTTTTATCTGCTGCTTTGGGTCACTTACCTTGAAAAAGAGGAACAGGTTAGATGGAGTGGTCAGAATGTGCAGTAAAGTTGCAGACACAGATCTTAATGAGCAACCTGCCGAGACGCAGGACCAAGAGATGTAAGAATATTAAGAGTGTGGATTGGTGTGTGAATTTACCACTGGCTGTGTAACAAATTGCCCTTCAGAATAATTAAGACGACCTTGACCTTGAGCTTGACCTTGGTGTAGCGCTGAAACGAAGATCTGCCTGGCCGTGCTCGGCTGCACCGTGACATGACAGCGCTGTGGTTTGGCTCACACTGCACATCAGAAAACGGCGTCATCGGCGTACATAGTTACTGATGCCCATGCAGATAACATATTGGTGATGTCTGGATGCACAAATCTGATCGATCGCCTGCAGCAGCAGTGTGGACTGTTTCTGTTAAAGATCTGATCTGAGAAACAAATGTGATTTGAACAAAGTGACACCCGCTCACTGTTACAATAAAGCTTCTGCTGCTCGCTGTAGCAGCCTGATCCAGTTTCACTTCACCTCTGGAGCTCTGGTGTCTTTTTTTTTATCTAAATCCATTTTAATTTGGTGTCATCTTAATATCGTGCAGTCTGAATTTTGCAAAAATAAGGAGCCAAACAAGTGAAACGGAAGCCAGCAGTACCTTGACATTTTGAATTTCTGTCTGCTTTGTTTGCTAAGTTTTCACATTATCGGGTAAAAAAAACAAAACAAAACAAAAAGTTTGACTTAATCTTTCACTGTTAAAATGACGTTAGCATTTCTCATTTCGGTCAATGGGTACTGTTAGCTCCAAGCTAATGACTTTTTTTTTTTTTTTTTTTTTTTTTGCTTTTTTTTTTTTTTTTTTGGTCATCAAGTATTTTCGCATAAGGAAAATTTTTCATTTAAACTCCGCATTAACTGTTGAAACAGCACTTCTCCTTTAAATGAAAAAGTACTGCTGTCTAGCAATGCTAATGCTAACAACCTGAAATTCAAAATATCTTCTTTTAAAAACCAGCAGCACTGTAAAGGTTTATGAGGCGGAAACGCTGCATTCAGTTGTGGATTTTAGATATGAAAGAATACCAAAGGTGTGAATATGTAAATGACGAATGTTAACATTAACGCTGTCAAATGTTGCACAAATGGCAAAGCTAACGTGTCCTCTTCATATGCTGATGATGCTACACTAAGTGTACTGAATGGTCAATAGTTGTTTATTGATGTCAATTCTTCAAATTTGTCGATTTTTACTGTTCCTTTGATTTTGTACATAAATATCCTGTGTTTTTGTGAATTTCGTGTTTTGATTGTTATTCTTACTGAACAGTACAATACAAAAAACAAAGTAAAAACAGGAAAGCAGGCACAAATTCAAATTTTCTCTTTTATTATCTTTTTTAAAAAACAAATATACATAAGAAATCATAAATATAAAAATCAACCCAGAACAAAAAAAATGTTGTCCAATGTTACAAACAACTTCTTACTGCAGAGAAAAACTAAAAGCTAGTGTTACACCTGACAGTTAAACTGATGTGTTGGCCTAGTCTTATAACAGTAACTTTTTGCTATTTTAGCCATTCCTCTTGTGACGAGAGTGGACAACGCAGTCTCCGAGACCGAAAGAGGAATTTAACACCCACATCTGAAAATAAACGGTGGCTTTGTTGCTGAGTAAAGCTATCGTTCTATTGGTTAAGTCAGTGTTTTTTAGTCCTGTGAATCTAACGCCATAATATTCACACCCTACGAAGATGACACGCTGTGAAAAGAGCAGGAAAAAACGTGGACATGCAAGTTTCGTCTGGAGTCCTTCATGACTTGGAGTAGCTACTTGCTTTACAACAACGGCCCTTGGCTCTAATCAGGGCGAGTGGAAGCTGAGAAGAAAATCTATCAGGCCTCAAGATCGAAGCGGCTTTTGCAGAGCTGCCTGCTTTACAACGACCAAAAAAAAAAAAAAAAAAAAAAACAGAAACAAAAACGAGTTAAAAAATGACAATACACCACAGTTCACCCTGTTCCACCAGCGAGCGGCGCCTCTCCTCTGGGAGCCGACCGGCTGGATTTGGCAAACACGGCGGCCCGGCTGGCGTCCGGCAGGCACAAGACCAACGGAGACGAGGTGGAGGGTTTCATTCCAAAACTACACCCTGTGCAGCCATGTTGGGGAAAAAACTGAAATAGGGCTGAGGTGATACTTTAGAAATCAATGTCACGATAATCACATTTTGGTTAAAATAAAATATCAGGTTATGGTTAATGCATGCAGAATTATGCAGTGGAATCCAATTAAAGCTCAGTCCACTGAACCAAATAGTAATGTTAGGCATAAAACTGAAAATTTCAAATTATGTTCCTTGTTCTTTCCCAAGTTATATTCCTACCAAATTTACTTCTGTCAGAGTTTTTATATTTTGCTTCAATTTAGAGAGTAGGACAGTGTGTCGAGATCTCAAAATTGCTGCATCATAACAATACGACTCCACTGAAACGTGATAAATGATCATATTGAGCCCTAACCTGATCTTTACTTAAATTTACAAAAACATAGATGATTGTATCCTTTAAAAGCAGCCAAATCCAGACACACACACTCTTGCTTCTGTTGATTTTGCACATATTTCATATTTACCCTCTGAAATATGTCTGTTTTTGTGCAAATTTGTAGAGAAGATGGCTGCAGTTTGACATGAAACTGTTTTTTTTTTTTTTTTTTTAAATCTGCACCGAGAGAGGAAACCACATCAGGAGGTGTGTGTCCAGATTCGGCCGCCGCTGTCCCGTCAGGAAACGTCTTAATACAACTTGTGACTTTGATATCAACCTGCCATGTGATTTAGTTTTATGCCAACAGTCGTTTAATGGGAGGAAAATCTCGTTGTGGAATGAAACTCCTCGATTCCTGCTGTCGCCTGGGTGTAATCTGCCCGGCAACAGCAGTCACACAGTTGCTCTACAGTGTGTGCACACCCATCAATGAACAAAAACCAAGAAAATTAAAAACAAAAATCAGTTTTTTTACATAAATGCATTTGAGTAATAAGTTATCCTGTTTGCCTTTTAGCTCGAAGGTTCATTGATTGCTCGTACTAGTGAGGCTTCATCTTTTTCCAGAGGCTGTGTTGGCTCGCAGGACGCTCCTCTCCACTTGAACATTTAATAAACATCTCTATGTTATTATTATAACGCACTGAGCTAAAGACATCTGTCAGCTAGAAATTACTTTAATACGGCTACTGTTAAACTGTTCTCTGTGTTGAAATGAGTACCATCTTAGTAGTGCAATTCGAAACATGCTTCGCGCATTGAAGAATCCTGTGGCGACGAAAAAAGTCTCTTTGATCATATGATTTCTTCTTGTTCTTCTTTTTTCTTTTTTTCAACATACATGCTCTTAATATTTCATAGCTAAATCTTAGTGTGCTGTCTAGTGTACTCCTGGAGAGAAGCCGCTCAGAGGCAATATATGAAGAGATCTCGTCCAAAATGTTACATAACCATTTTTGGCAAAATATGATGATTATCTGAATGTTCTCATAAAATGTGCAGGAGCCGGTCTGTGAAAAGTGTTTTTCTGTCAACCACAAGACCCAAGTTACCTTCTGTCATTTTGTTTTTCTAAAAGTGTTCCTTTGCTTTAACCAGGGTGAGTGTCTGTCTTCTTTTTTTTTTTTTTTTTAAATGGTAGATATCTCATTTTGGAACAAGAGCTCTTCATTTTGTTCTCCTGTTCTCCAAACACAAAAGTTTCTGAAGTGACGAGGTTTAGCTCTGAAAGGAAACACAAAAGGTTATGGCAACAGTCACAGCCGTCAGGAACTATTAAAATCGTCCATCCTCAACACTTCACAATGTCATAATACACAAGACGCGAGCACTAGCCGGTCCAATACATCTAATCTCCTAAGGAAAAAAAAAAAAAAATCCGACTGCATACAGTACAATGTGCAATTCATATCAGTCACAGCAACACCTTCACAGGAAAACAAAAGGTAGTGTTTTCTAGTCAAATCCAAAAGTGACACCGCTCGTCTCTCACCCTGGTGGTAGGACCGTCTCTGCACATCTGAAGCACTAAATATCCTCTGGGACTTTTATTTTTTTAAGGCTTACACGCTCTTCTGCACTTCCTACCGCACCGGCCTGAACCCAAATCTTTTCTCTTTGCCAGCAGATCCAAAAAAAAAAACAAAAACAAACAAACAAACAACAAAAACAGAAAACCTAGCTGGCCAGCAGGGCAGCGGTCAACAAGGCAACGGTTTGGGAAACGCTTTGTCCCGTTGGAAGATTCAGTCGGGACCGTCCTGCCAGGAGAGATGTGGACTGTTGCTGATGTTGTCGCTCGTTTCTTGGAGCTCCGTTGCCCAAACAGTCGCCTTGTTTCACCAGCAGAGCCGACCAGGGTTCGACTGAAAATTGGCTTTTTATTGAACATCAGACGTCATCACCTCTGATTTTGTATTTAAAGGCTCTAAACTCTAGCTGTGTTGTAAATGCTTTTCACCACAATGTAGCTTGATTTTAAATATTGTATATTATATTATTTTGTTGTTCTAGGATGCCTGACCACATCTGGCAAAGGGACTACCGATGAAAGTAGCTAAATAACCCAGGTCTATTTACATCTGTTCGAATGTTGAGTAATGTACATTGTCCCCTCTCAAATAACGATAAAAACTATCCAAGAAGCATTTTAAAGAGCGGATAATCCTAAAATACTTAGAAGTCTGGCTTTGGTGGAGAGTTTTAGTGTCTCAGGACGGCCTAAATGCTTCAGTGGTTTAAGAGGTTGGTCCATCCTGACATGGAGAACAGTTTTGTTGGGGAAACCCTGGATTCGGGTCATTTTTTTTGCATTTTGCATACAAATGGTTAAAATTGGAGCTGTTCATTATTCAATATTGTCATACATACTGTTCAATATTGGCATACAATGAGTCCCACCAACAAAGCCACCAGTGTTGGTGTCAAACGCCCAGATCAGCCGAACCCTGGAGGAAGTCTGACAGGGGTCTGCTGCCCCGTCTGGCCTCGCCAGCCCAACCCACCGTCCTGAAAATGTTCTGTGAAAAAGCAGGAAGACTTTTATTTTGTAGCTGTTAATGTGATGCAGGTTGTTTTATTGCTGGCTGCCTAAGTACAGCTGTCATCTCCACAGGTCAGACTCAGCCCTCCGCAGGGGAAATTTCATGGAACAACTTCATCACAGACGGACGGGCGGGCCTCGCCAATTCTGTTGTGTTTTAGTGTTCATAAACATTTTCAAAGGTGTGCTGCTGCTTCCAGCACTCTTTATGCACTGGAGTTGAGACACAATGCAGAGCAACAGCAGATTGTAATCTAGAAAAATGGAATATATTCTGGCCCGCATCGTCCGCTCTGAAGGTTTGCCCGGACCGGCCGCAGGCTTGTGGAGACGTCAACTGTCCAAACCGATCTGAACTGTGAGCGCCGTCGTCGCAGAGGGCCACAAACCCTGGCAGGACATTCACACTGCGAGCAACGCCGTCAACCAGTCACAGGAACTTTGCTCATCACCTGTGCACAGCCAATCAGATCTGTGCATTTCTTTCCAGTTTCCCTGATGTTGTGTTGCTTCATTAGCAGTAGTTTTGTCTGTCAGGCGGAAAATGGAGAAGTGGTTCTTTTTCAAAGCTTCCCAGTTCTCCACAACTTTTGACCAACAGAAAAGATGACTGGTTGCTCAGTAGGATCAAACAAAGATCAATAATTTGCTCTTGGAAACTGTAAAACAGCACATAGGACGCAGTACCTGGTACACAGGAGTACCTGGTACACAGGAGTACCTGGTACACAGGAGTACCTGGTACACAGGAGTACCTGGTACATAGAAGTACTTCAGAGAGCGATCCAGGCACTCCAAACATCAGGAGATGTGTCCGAAGCCCTGACAAAGACCTCCAGTGGTCAGAACAAGTTGGCATTTTTAATGATTTAGCCACTACAATAAATGCTTTTTAATATTTCCTTCCTCGTTGTCTACGACTTTATTCACCAAGAATTGACAATAGGACATTTCTGACAGGTTTTGGTGACAGAGTTGGTCAGTCTGTCAAATTTTGCTGCTATAAAAATGATTGAAGGGAGATGAACAGAAAGATAACGTATTAGATTAAACAGATATTGCAAATTTTTCCTTTGGGGATGTAATTTGCAAAATGTTTAAAGTCACAATACTATTGTATTGTGACTTAAGTATCGTGGTAACATCACATCGTGGGGCCTCTGGTGATTCCCATCCCCACTGAAGCCATTTTGATTTTTTTTCCTCTTTATTTTCTAGGAATCGACATAATGAGCACTTGCAGATTGCGGCTACCAATGATAACTCTTCAAAACAGTGTAGAGTGATTAGAGCAGCTCCCAGCCCAGGAGCTGCCGGTTCAGATTCAATCAAAGCCTCCGGCATCACCTAAAACACAGCCGATTAGAAAAGTGTGACCCCTTGACGAAGCTGCTCGCAGTGTGAACGAGTTGGGGGAGTCCAGTTTCTGTCTTGCATTCAAACGGGGACAAAACCGAGCGGAAATCAGGTCCGCTGTCCTTCAGTCCAAACGAGCAGCTGATCAAATAAAAATGAACCAGACACCCAGTTCAGGATGACAATCAAACTGGGTTCAGTGGAAAACAAAAACTAAACAAAACAAAACCAAAAAAAAAAAAAAAACCACCCGAGCTTTGCAGCCCTCCGGACGATCCGCCTCGCTGTCGTCGCGCTCGGCTGAGGTCCGACCCTCGACCCCATCCAGTTCTGGTTCTCAAGAGCCCTTTGTAAATGTGAGAGGACGGGCTGGGTGTCGGCACAGAGGATGGAGATCTGGGTGAACGCTCCTACGTGGAGGTTTATGGCTGTTCTTACCATCGTTACACCTCTCCAGTACCTTCATATCTGCAAGGGGCCGCCGAGAAGAGTCGCGGGGGGGCGGCGGGATGGTCTCGTACCGCCGGCCCCCCCGCCTACAGACACGGTGGATATAACTGGGCGGAAAGCGGGGTGAAATAACTCAGCCGTCCATCCAGAGAGTCACTTTGTGCTCACACATACAGTACACACAAGTTTAAGCTGCAAAAAAGACCCGAGCCCTCGTTCACTCCGGTAAAAACACAGCCGATGACATGAGAGCGCTCCTTCCTTCCTTCCTTGGTGATGCATGAAATCCAAATCCGACATGAGAGTCTCGCGTGATTGATTAGGTTTTTTTTTTTTTTTTAGTGGTTGATTAAAAACACACGTTTAAGTGGTTTGCCATCGAAGTGATTAGCGGGCGCCTCGCCAGCGGAGATGCCCAAGCTCAAAAAAAAAAGGGAAAAAAAGAGAAAGGAACAGGAAAAAAAGAAAGAAACTCGCTATGCGAAAAACGTTAACAACCGAAAAGTGACTCAAGACCTATTAGTACAGTGTTCTGACTAGATGGCAATCGTTGTTTTTAGTCTTATAAAAAAGGACATCACTACGAAAAATGCATCAGCCTTTTTAAAATATGCAGCGCTTCAATATAAAGTGCTTCATTACATTGTTATTTTTTTTTTACAGTTTCTTATTAAAATATTGTATTCCCTGGAGTGAAACCATAGTAAACATGTTACACATTGGTAAAAATAAACATTTTGGAATGTCTTTTTTTTCTGAAAAAGTCCCATTCGGTGATTTTGGTCAAGCTGAACTTGTTCCCGGAGCCTGGAAAAGCAAAGTGATTCACGTCTTATTACTCCCCTCACAGCAGCGCACACTTCATCTTTAAAGAGTCTTTGGTTGATGAGTGGATGGGGGGAGGTGACAAAAAAGGTCAGATTCATTTTGAAGGCAGAGAGGAAGAATGAAAAATGGAGGGCAGTGAAGTGGTTACGAGGGAAATGAAAGTGAGAGTCGAGCATTATGGGTAGTCAAGTGGTTAGTCTGATCTATCTTGAAACCGAGAGGCTTGACATCCATCAAAACAGCCACTTGAGGACGCCGAGGCTGCCCTTGACTTCTAAACGTTATCTGAAGTTAAAAAAAAAAAAAAAAACACCTCATCTACTTTTAGAAACTGCTACCAAAGTGAGGAGTCGAATCCAACTTTTAGCCCCACCGGCATGAACACGCTCAGGACGCGGCGGAGAGCTCGGCGCCCAAACCAGAAACGCATCATCAGAGCACAAATGGTTAAATTCACCTTTTCTACCTTAGCGCCACCCTTCACACCAAACTATCAATTCTGTTTGGTTCCTGTTGTTTCCTCCCACAATTTCCCAGAAACGACGTCTAGACTTTGCGCCAGTTCCTGCCTGTCCAGCGCCGGTCTGTGTTTGTCCGCCCCGAGGCTCACCAGGAGCTCCAATCTCACATTTTTGCCCTTTTCCCGTCGAAACGCTCCGGTGTATAAGTGCCGTGTTTCAGCGGTCCTTTCCAAAGCCGATCAGACTTCTTAGTTTTTGCAAGGCAGAGCCGGCGCCGGTTAACTTTGTCGCCGCGTTGTAAACAAAAGAGCCTCAGTTTGTCGGGAGGCCTGTGTTTTAGGTGTGTGTGCAGTGTACAGTGTTTTAAATGCCTATAAACTTTTTTTTTGTAATTTTGGTGAATTGCTATGTCTTGACTTCTTCACAGCTTCATTTGATTTTTCAGTTTTTATTTTGGTTTTTTTCAAAGGCCGGGTTCATGCACAAAAGTCTCGGCTAAAGCGAGATTGAAAAATGAAGCGATGGTGTGAAGAACTCAATCGAGCGATCCGGCTGTTTTGGCTGTTTGCAGCTGGCTCTCAAGCACCAAACTGAGAAATACAAATATTTAACCCCTGAGCGTGGTTTAGCGAGGTTTACAGAGGATCCTACCTGAGTTTGGCTCAGCCGGCAAATACGACGACCTGAACACCGCAGACGCTTTCCCGCTGTTTTTTAACAAACTGTTTCTCGACCTCCACAGCAAGTAATCTGAGGAATTTACACTTCCACTGTTTCATGCACCGTCCTGGACTGTGACGCAAACGCTGTATTACAGGAACTTCCTCTCTGAAATCATAAGTTGACGTTTTGAAGTTTTCTCTTATTTTATCTCAGGTTAGAAATTTTTTCTTATCTTGAGATACTAACAGACAGTGACTTAACCTCTGTTCACCTGTAATTCATCATCATCATCATCATCATTCATCAAAAAAAAAAAAAATCAAAATTAATAATTATTTTAACCTTTATTTATGCCCTTTTTATGCTGATTTTTGGTGCTGCAAACTAAATTTCGTTGTGTTTTTATATACAATAACAATAAATATCAATCTATCTAATTGAGGCCTGTAATGTGAAAGCAGCCATGTGCCTGGTGTATACAGGTATATTTTTTACATGTTCTCATATTTTTTACATAACGCACTTTTTCGTTTTACGAATTTCTAATGCACATTTTTTTTTTTTATAATTCTTATCTCCTTTTCTATTTCTTAGAATTTTCTCTTATGCTTCCATATAATTTTTTCTCTTGAGAATTTGAGCAATTGCAGCTGATCCTATTTCCCCTCAGGGATCAATAAAGTATTTCTGATTCTGATTTTAGTGACACCAAAGAACTCTGATACGTCACTTTCCCCCAATAAATGACCCCGACAGTTTACTTAACTAATTAACAAGGAGTTTTAATGGCAGTATTGTGATGTAAGCAGTTACTTTTCAGAGTAACGTTGGCGGAGACGCACTTTGATGCCAGGTGTAAACACAAATCCAGGGAAATCCTTTGGAGACGCGACCGGAGGAGCGTGTTGATGCCAGGTGGAAGCGGGGGCCGATGGCTTCGACTGAATCACAGCGATACCTTGTTTTTTTTGTTTTTTTCCTCACTTGTTTGTTTGTGGGATCAGAGACGGGGAAAAAAAAAGGCCAAATCTTCACGTAAACAAGACGAGTGTCAAGTCGGAGTGACGGCTGCTAAGTACAGCTGCACTCCCAGACTCACAGATGGAGAGATGAGAGCGAGCCGGCTCCCCAGACGCTCCAATTCAATGCCTCCAATTCCAGTCTGGCAGCGGTGGCGGTGCTCGGGGAAGGACCGGGGGAGGCGGATGGCGCTCGAGATTCTTAATTTCTCTGTTCGGTACCCACCCCCACCTCCCCTCGCGCCCCCCCCCCCCCCCCCCCTCTCTCTCTACTCTGACAGCTCATTATCTGCACCGCCAAGTCCTTCTCCTGCAGAAAGCACCGTGGTGATGATAAGGCAAGAAAGGAAAACATGCAGAGCAACACTTCAGGTGGGGCAGAGCCGGGAAACAACAGGCAGAAAAATCACAAAGAAAGAGACAATAAGGAAACATTTAGAAAACGCAACAAAGAAAGTGAGGAGACAGTTTCATCCAGACGTTTGAGGAGTAGCAGCGGTGAGGATGACGATGACGATGCAGACGATGACGCGGGGTGGGATGAGTCAGGTTAGTACGGCATGCTGTTAGCGGTTAGCCGCGTCCGCCGGCATGCTGCGGACGGGAGGGGGGCGCCGGGCGGTTAGCGTGCGGGGCGTTAGTCAGCACGCGGCGACCGAGGCCGATTTGGCGGCGGAGGAGGCAGAAGGCGGGGCCCCGTGAGGCGCCCGGAGCAGCCTGACGACGAGGAAGAGCGTGGAGGTGGGCAGGTAGACGCACAGGAAGAGCACCATGTCCTCGCTGAGGCACAGCACCAGCGTGCTCTGCTCCGCCAGCACCCAGTCCACCAGCACGCCCACCATCAGGTAGTACACGTGGAACTCCTGCAGCGTCTCCCACTCGCCCCCGCCTCCGTCCAGGCCCAGCCCCGCCTCCTCGGTCCTGCCCCCGCCGCCGCCGCCGCCGCCGCCGCCGTTGGCCCTGGCCACGCCCCCGCCGCCGCTGTCACTCACCATGGGCTTCATCTCCGCTCCTTCCGACACCACCTCCTTGGCCCGGCTCCGCCCGCGCTCCACCACCCGCTCCAGCCGCCGACTGCTCTCCACAAACTCCTGCAGGGGGGCGGGGCAAGTAGAAAGGGGCGGGGCCGGATAGACAGGCGGGAACAAATACGGAATGTTTGAAAATAAAAATTAAAAAGGAAATCTGAATAAAATCGAATGAAAAATTCAAAACGATAATAACCTTGATAATATTTGGCATAAATACACAAATAAAGGTAAACGCCCGCAGCCGAAGCTCCGCCCGCAGCCGAAGCCCCGCCCACCGCCTTACCATCAGCGCTTTGTCCATGTAGAACTCCTTGCCCGGGGTGCCGTCGTTGTACTTGGTGTCGATGGCGAAGCAGAGGAAGAGGACGTCCACCACGATCTCGAAGATGGACAGGAAGCAGTGAGCCACCAGGAAGGCGAACAGACACACGATGATGAGGGGGAGGAGCCACTCGGCGTAGTCCCGCTGGTAGTTCAGCAGCAAGACGCCGGCGAACGCCGTCGACGTGACGATCAGCACCTGGACACACGTACGCACACACACACACACACACACACACACAGGAGAGGAGACACGACCACTGTGATTCTGACAGCTGAGAGGTGTGTGTGTGTGTGTGTGTGTGTGTGTGTGAGAGAGAGAGAGAGAGGGACAGAGTGTGAGTGTGTATATAAATAAGTATGACAGAGTGTGTGTGTGTGAAAGTAGGAGTTAGAGTGTCTAGAGAAACCAGACACAGGGCGAGTGTGTGTGTGTGTGTGTGTGTGTGTGTGTGTGTGTGTGTTCAGACTCATTGTGTGTCATTTCTAACGACTAAAATCTGGCAAAATGAGACTGATTTTCATATAAACCTGACAGAGAAGGAAAATTAAGACCCATAAACACGCCGGCGTGGGGTTCGCTCGGCGTCCTCCTCGCGCCCTCCGCTCGGCGCCGTCTGACAGTTCGTCTTCCCTCTGTCAGCGCGGCAGACATTACAGTCCGACGCCGCCAAGAGACGCCAATTACAGCGGGGCCCCGGCGGCCTCTTACCTTCCCCAGGAAGAGAACAAAGTCTCCGACGGCGTTGATGGCGGCGACGCGCAGAGCGTTCTCCACCAGGATCACGAAGGCGTCGCGCGCCGACGTGCAGAAACTGGTGCTGTTGATGGCTGTGGCTGCATAAGCATTCTGATTGGACGAGAGACAAACACACACAGGGCCAGACTCAGAAACAACAACAACAACAATAATAATAACAATATATGAAAAGTGTATAAAGCTATAGTAATGAAAGCAGTGTAAATAACAGGGACTGAACAATACTGATTTTTCAGGGCCAATTATCAGTAATTAAGGACATGATAACTGGAATTTAGGGCCAATATTCATTTGTAGTAAATTTGAAAATTTAAGTGTCAATATTATGTTAGTTAAAAAAAAAAAAAAAAAGAAAAGAAAAATACAAAAAATGCCAGAAAATTAGAAAAAAAAAAACAAGGGTAAAAAGCACCAGAAAAATCACCTGAATTAAAAAAAAAAAAAAAATGCAATGCAAGAAAACTGTATTTATAATTATTAAAATGGTATATTTAAACATCAGGATGAGTGATGCTGCACTGACAACAGATTTACGGTAAATCTTACAGCAAAGGCAACATCTTATTATGGGAAATGTGGCCCCGCCCACTCGCTTTTATCCCTCTGTTTATCAGACGGGGAGGCGGAGCCTGAGTGGCTTTCATATCAGCCCTCATGTCAATCAAAATTACAATATCGATTATTGATGAATTCTGAATATCGGCTCCGATAACCAGACTGGACTGATAATTAGTCGATCCTAAGCAAACAAGTAATAGTACTACTCACAGTATTAGTACTAGCAGTAGTAGCATCAACAGAAGTAGTATTAATGATTTCACTATTTACAGTACTAGTACTAGCAGTGATAGTAGTATTCGTAGTAATAGTACTATCAGTAGTAATGACAGTAGTGGCGCTGGTTGTAATGGTAGCAGTACTAACAGTAGCATTAGTGACAGTGGTAGTAGCAGTAGTAATAGTAGAAGTATCAGTAACAATAACAGTAGTACTAGTAGTAGTAGTCGCAGTATTATTATCAGTAATATAACAGTAGCAGCTGCTGAACTCTGCACAAGAACGAGATGTGGCTTAAAATCCTATTTTATCTCTTGAGAAATGCAACATATTTCAATTTTTTATTAATTCAGGATGGATGATATGTGAACTGGCTCTTCAGACTCCAGCAGAGAAACACATTTCTCTGGATTTACATCTGCAATAAATATAAGAGGAGCTTGAGACAAATAAAATAAAATAAAATAAAATAAAAAAGCATTTGTCACTGCTGAGGCATTCGACTGGTTCCTCCTTCATGACTCATCAGAGACTTACTGGTTAGGAAAGTATGAAAAAAACCTCTCATTTTAAATAAAACTGGTCTAAAACAAGAGGAAGAGGAGATAGTGATGTTGAATACAACCACACCATACAACACATCTGTGGACGAAGTCAGGTGTCACACAGGTACACAGGTGTTCTCTACAGGTACACAGGTGTTCTCTCTGCCTCTGTGTGAAGCTCAGTCCTTTATAATCAGACTGAACTCAGAGATGAACAGCAAACAGAGGAAGCGGCCGTTCTCCTCGGGCCGCGCTGTGTTTGGATTTTTCAGGAAGACTTTTCCACCAGCTGCTGCTGTGAGCCAACAGTCTGCAACCTGACTCCCTTCATTTAAAGGGACATCCCACTGAATTTCAATGTTTGGCTCATTTAATACAGTTTCTCCACATTTTTCATCACAACAAATCATTTTGCAAATCATGCGAGGGTTGTGAAAAATTTCACAGCACAAAATATGAATTTGTGGTTGAAGCAGCTGCCTTAAAATGTTCTGCTTCTGCAGCTAAGAAAGTCCTCAACATTCAGAATCCACACAGCTGATAAAAAGCAAAACGTTTCCCCGGGGACTATTTTCCCTGGCGGAGGAGGAGGAGGGAGCGTTTCGGTTTGAAAAAGTCCTGAAAACACAACAGTGCTGCTGCTTTTCAGGAAAACTCATGCGGAGGAACTTTATAAAACTTTTGATCAGCTTGGTCCAATAATAATCAGCCAGTTTGGAAGTGATCAGATCTACGGTCCTGGAGAAGATGTCAACAATGTGTTTTTCAAAAAATTCAAAATTCATATGTGTGCCATTCCCCGTCTCACGGGAATTTGCGAAAACATTTTTGAAGAAGAAATGAAATAATAAACCAGCACAAAAACAACAGGGTTTCAGGCAGATGGGCTTGAACTCCTGATAAAATATTGTTTTTTAGCCGAGTTTTTGAGAGCAAATAATTATTTTTTTTAAACTTAATGCAACACAATCTGCACTGAACTGAGACCTGCCTCAGCTGGAAGCAGCGTGATGGGCCTGGGCTGCCACAGTGCCTTTATTTTTCACGGCTGTTGTCAAGGCGCCTGCTGCTGTATTGATAGTGGATCATCTGTATTGATAAGTGCATCCACACAGAGCTGATCGTGATATATCGCAGATGTTTTTTGTTTTGTTTTTTTTTTCAGCCCAGCCCTCGGTGAAACACTGGGCGTTGTTTCCTCGGCATCTCCTGCTGACATCCATCCATGGTGACGGTGACGGAGAAATGCATTTGGTTTCAGTTTGGTTCAGTCAAATCTGCACCTCCCGCCCCTGAGAAAACCTGCACCCCAGGGGACCGAGCGCACCTTTTTTAGCATGCAAGTAAAAAAAAACAAAAAAAACAAACACACCCTGTAACATGTGGAAGTGTGAGCCTGCAGACGGCTGAGCCACAGCAGAAAAACACTCAGCGTCATTTACAGTTTCTCCCCTCGACGTCTACTTAACATTTCCCCCAATTACAGCACAGCGACGCACGCTGGATGTAATTAAGATTTTTTTTTTTTTCCAGCCCGGCCCGAGCTGAGATAAGGAAGCCTCGCTAAATAAAGAGCGGTGGATGTGACAGTGAAGTGTGTTTTGAGGGATTATATCCTGGAGGAGACTTGGGTTTTTTTTTTTTTTGTTCCCGCGGCTGTCAGCTGACTGACAGGAAGCAGAGCGAAACACACACCAAAACACTCGACTCCCAATTCAGACTGAAATCAGGAGAAGACGACGTTTGATCAAAGCAAATGAAGGTTAAAAGGGGAGCCGAGGAGGTGAGACAAGGAAGAGAGACAGACAGACAGACAGACAGACAGGTAGACAGACAAGTGGGGGGGTTAAGTTTTTTTTTTTCTTTTTTTTTTTACCTGATTGAGATAGTTGAGGCACTTCTCCAAACACCACAGACAGCAGATGCAGGTTTTCAGCATGCAGCGAGCGCACGCATTTTCCTGAGAGGGAGAGAGAGAGAGAGAGGGAGAGAGAGGGGGAGAGAGACAGAGAGAGAGAGGGAGAGAGAGAGAGAGAGAGACAGACAGACAGACAGAGAGAGAGAGAGAGAGAGAGAGAGAGAGAGAGAGAGAGAGAGAGAGAGAATTAATTAAATCCAGATGTAATCCCAAAACAAATTTGTCCTCGTATCAACATCACACCTGGTCCAGTTGGATTATTGATTGCAGAACTGATCAATACTCAAACGGCTGCTGTAAGATCTTAAAATGAACTGATTCTGATGAGGCGTTCCAATCAGATGCATTGATATCAATATAATTAAATATCTGCTGAATTTCATTCATAAAACATTGAACCACCAGCAGCTTCGAGCCAACAGCATCAACATGAATCAACAACAGTATAAATCAGTCAAGTCCCAGTTATTGATCTGATCACCTCTATCAACAGGAGGTGAAACAGGAGGTCATAAGAAACTATTAAACAACATCTGCTGTCATTGTGAATGATGAGGCAGGAGTTGGACATCTTACATGCGTACATACACACACCTTATTAGAGTTAGTTTCATATCCCCCATAATATAATAAGCCTATATACAACAGCTTATTAGGAAAAAAAATTATAGAGATGGGGGGGTTGGAAAAATTGTTATTCTTAATTCTTTTTTTTTTTTTTTTTTTTTTGGGTCCGCGGTTCCACATGTGCTGCCCCCTGCTGGCCGTGTCTCAGGCCTGGTGACCTCAGCAGATTCTACTTTGCCATGGGATTTAGGACCAAGGAGATCCTGCTGATTTGAGCCCAGAATCAGCAGATTGTTTTCTTCTGAATCGGCCCAAGTCACAGCAACGTCTCTTCAGAGTCCAGATGCTGAGGAGGAGGTTGGGGTTCTGGACTCAGACCAGCAGGATTTCCTTCAGACTGGATCCAACAGGAAGAGAACTAGTTTACACTGTTTTTTCTTGGAAATTTGTGACTTTATCATCTCAGAATTTTCACATTTTTTCACATAAATTTAGGACTTCAATCTTGAGTTTTTTCTCAGAGTATGCCCCTCTCCGGCACAGTAATTTTGTCCTCCCTACACTGGCCCTAATATGCCGCCGTACATGTATCAAAGAGAAAAGCCGTGACATGAGAATCTGTGCAGTATCTGAGCGAGGCCGGTCAGACAGGAGGCGGACAGGAAAACATCAGGATCATCAGGATGCAGCAGGACGGGGAGCGGCAGAGACGAGACGAGGCGTTTACTGTCAGTTTCAGGAGACATAAATATTACAGGGGGGGAAGCGGCGTGCGCAGAAATCCCTGTCTGGGACGGCCGGACAGAGAAATGCCATCTTGGAGCGCAAGCCGGCGCCACGCGCGATCCGAACGCCCGACGTGTTCGCTCAGGTGGAGAGGAGCCGCTCGGCCGAACCTGCGAGTGTGACGGAGCGCCGTGACGTCACACAGCGCCCAGGGCCGTGTGTGTGTGTGTGTGTGTGTGTGTGTGTGTGTGTGTGTGTGTGTGGAGCAGTCTTCCAGAAACACAGCTGCTGCTTTATTTATCAAATTGCATAAGTGGTGACTCTCTGTCGCTCTCTTATGTAACCTGCTGCTGTTTGTGTGTGTGTGCGTGTGTGTGTGTTTGTTTGTTTGTTTGTTGGGGGTCCAATACAAGCTCATATTAGAAGCAGCAGCAGTGGTAGTAATAATAATAGTACTACTAGTAGTAGTACAATAACAACAGTATCAGTAGTAGTAGCAGCAGTAATGGCACACGTAGCAGTCGTAGTAACAGCAGTGTAAGTGCTAAGTAATAAAAGCAGTAGTGGTAGCAGTAGTAACAATAGTAGTAGTGATAGTAGTACTAGTAGAGGTAGCAGTAGTTGTAACAGCAGTAGTAGTAATAATAGCAGTAGCAGTCCTAATAACGGTACTACAGTAGTGACAGTAGTACTAGTGGTAAGCTATGGCAGTAGTACTAATGTTAATAGCAGTGACAGTAGTATTAGCAGAGGTAGCAGTGGTAGTAATAATAGTAGTAGTAGTAGTAGTACCAATAACAGTAGGATTAGAAGCAGTACTATATGTAAATCTGATGTCAACAGTCATGATTTATGTGATTTTTTTGCGCTCCTCTCTCTGGAACAACATTAAATCTGTTCTGTCTTTTAAAAACCCACCTATTTAGCAGGTACTTCTTTTTCTTTTCTTTCTTTTATTTGTGGTTAATTTTATCATTTTGAAAGAGTTTTTTTTTTTAAATCTAGCCTTTTAGCTAACATGAATTTCTATGTTTGTTTTTTGTGTCGTGTAAATGCTGTGTTTTCCTGCCTCTTCCATTTTATTAAAGTGCAGCGCCTTGTGACTCGTGTTTGGAGAGACACTTTATCAATAAAGATTTTCAATCAAGATTTTCACTAAAGATTATTTATTTATTTGTTTGTTTTTGGGATTGTTGAAAACACTTTGGATATTGGTTCTGAAAGTGCTGCACAAATTGTTATTATCTAGTATTATAGTTAATAGTAGTTTGTATAGCACATGTTGTTTATGTTGAATTGTAAAACTGTGAATCTGTAAATGTGCAAACAGCCGTGACGTGAGATTCCTCTCCTCTTTGGTGGCGTCACGAACACGCTCCACCTTTAATAATGTTTAACTTTATTGTGGTTTTATTTATATCCCTTATGTGGTTTTATTCCTATCCTTTAATCCCTCTTCCTGCTCACTCACACCTCGACTCCGCGCGGCTGTAAAGACCCCATTTCGCCTCGGGGATTAATAAAGTTCGTCTCATTTCCTGGTAATTGCAGCGTGTGTGTGTGTGTGTGTGTGTGTGTGTGTGTGTGTGTGTGTGTGTGTGTGTGCCCGTACCTTTCCTTTGAGCTGGTTGTGGATGTACATGAGGATGAGGCGTGGGATCTTGACCAGGGTGATGATGAAGGAGCCTTTGGCCACGGTGCCCAGGTGGTAGCGCACCAGCCGCAGCACCGACGACAGGATGGGCGTCACAGGAAGTCTGTTCTTGTCCCTGCAACGCAAAAACAAACAAAGAAGAAAAAGAAACGGTGCCGTTAGCAGGAAGTTCATCAGAAACCACCAGAAACCAGAAACCAGCTGTTCTCAAGGTGGAACCGAGTGGGCGAGTCTTATTATTCTACAAGGAAAGATGGAGACGACCGCCGAGGAAACTGTGGTTAATTAATTATGTGTTTGCCGACATTAAGAGATCCCCTCACACGTCTGCAAATACAAACACACCATATAGTGGGCCGGCTTAGCTCAGTATATCACAACAATCGTTCATTTTGTGATAAAAGCATAACATTTGGTAGATGTGTTGGTGGATATATTTCAAACAAATCTGGATATTGGGCCATCGCAAAATCGCCAACCTAGTGGCCATAGCAGGCATTTGAATTGTTAAAATGAATAAAAATATTAAAATGATTCATTAAAATATTTTAAAAATGTAAATACACATTAAATTAAGAAAAAATACACACTATTATACATTATACACACTCAGTTTCTGCTCCACCACCACAACCCCCACTGCAAGCCAGCCATCCATCGAGGTAGGCCTAAACATTTTATTTCAACTGTAATAATTATGAATAAAATGTGTTCGTTTTTGGATGTATACATTTTGAACATCATAGATAAAGGCTAAAGAGAAAAAGAATTATTGTCGGGAACAGTGGAGAGGTCAATTTTCAAGCTAGCAACACCAGGTAGTTAGCTTGGAACATGTAGCAAGTATGTAGCAAAGCTGTAGCCATGTTGTATGTTGTATGTAGCTGTGTTCTGTTCTGTCCTGTTACATTGTAATAAAGCTTTTTCCCACTTTAAAATGTCTCTAAATTATATTTGTGGTGCTGAAAACATGAAACAGCAGCTGTAGGGAAGGCAAAGCATTCCATGCCAGTAACCACCGGCGGCCAGTTTTGAAAATGGCTGCCACAGTCATCAGAATAAAAATTTGCAGTGGCCCAATATCCAGATTGATTCAACATATATTCAGCAATGAGTGAACCAAATTTGGTGCTTTTATCACAAAATGAACGATAGTGTAGCTGTGCCGCCCCGCTAATAAAAAAACAACAAAACAGCGTAGAGTCGATGATTCTGGGACGGGGGCCAGCTCCTCAACTTCAGTAGCCAGGGGGCCAAATCTGAAAATCATATATGAATATTTTGTCAAGTAATGGATTCAAGGATTCAAGGATTCAAGGAACTTTATTGTCATACCAGCTCACATTCACACGTTAGTGGTACGAAATTAGAACTCAGATCCCGGTATAAGCCTAAATAAATAAATAAAGCAAGGTAAAAAAAAAAAAAAAAAAAAAGAAATGTAAATATAAAATATAAAATATATAAGTATTAACAGTATATATCAATTATAAACAATATGTAAAAATATAAACTGTATATGTAAAAAAATATAAAAAGCCTATATAAATGTAAATAATAAATGTAAATAATAAATGGCTATAAATCACTGAGGATAGTGCTAATAAATATATTACTACATGGAACAAACTAGTCACATACATCAGTGACCATTGCGGGTGGGGGTTGGGGGGTTGGGGTGGGGTGGGGTCTGGCCTTCCTCTGTTTACTGTAATTATAGCAGCGGCTCAGAATAACTGTGCACATCATTTATTGATGTTAAACAACACGCGAGCAGCCCGGTGTCTAACGAGAGGTCTGCCTCACACACTGCTCTGCCCGCAGCGTGTGTGTGTGTGTGTGTGTGTGTGTGTGTGTGAGAGAGAGAGAGGCGTGGGACTGACCTGGTGAAGTAGTACGTGACGACGGCCCCGGCCACCGTCATCTGCTGGCAGGCCAGGATGAACTCGCTGATCCAGACCAGGCCCACGGCGTGGTACCACGTCAGGTACTGCAGGGGCCCCGTCAGCCGGAACTCCGTCAGCCCCGTCTCCTCGTTCTGCTCCGGGTTCCCTGCACGCACACGCACACACACACACACACACACACACACACACACACACACACATCAGGATACACATGTAGGGCAGGAATTTATCTCATTTAGTTAGTGGGTTCTTTTTCTCTTAAAGGAATATTCCAACGTTTTGGCCAAACCCCCTTTTGGGACCAGATGTTGGACACCATTTCCACCTCTGGACGTCCTGTGGTTC
Organism: Myripristis murdjan; assembly: GCF_902150065.1. Lineage (NCBI taxonomy): Eukaryota > Metazoa > Chordata > Actinopteri > Holocentriformes > Holocentridae > Myripristis > Myripristis murdjan. The sequence goes on from NC_043989.1 coordinate 2,261,324, forward strand.
AGTTCCTATGGGTAGCATTTCCTGTTAGCTTAGCATAAAGACCTGAAGTCTATGGGAGTCATTAGCCTGGCTCCGTCAAAGTGAATAAATAAACCTTACAGAGATGTAAATTTCATACATTAAAGGTAAAAATTAACCACAGGGACAAATTTAGGAGAGACTCAGATATTCCTTGATAACTACAGCTCTGTGGGATTCAGTTTCCCGGGCTGGAAATAGCAAAAGATTGCTTGTTAGCTGGGTCATCATCGATCTTCCCTCGCCTCTTAGTCCAGTCATTTTAGGCCAAAATTGGGGTCAACCTAGGACAAATTGCAAGAGAAGCAAACTCTGATTTTGTATCCTCAGTTTGTCCTGAGTGAGGGGAAAAAAGTCCCAAGAAATCCCATTGGTGGAAAGTTTTGAAAATCACCTATTTATGACCATATAATACCAAAAAACACTGTTTTTAACACACAGGGGAAAGGGGAATATAAGGAATAAATGCCAGAAGAGACATTTAAACAGTGAATTAAAAGGTTACTATATATATAGTAATCTGTTCTGGCATTTATTCCTTATATTCCTTATTAGCGCATATCAAATCAGATCATGTGTGATATGCATGTGTAAACAGAATAATTCAAAGAACTTGTAATTGACTTTTTTTCTTGTCTTTGTGTGTGTAATCAACTTGTGAATTTTTATAGTGATATCTGAAAGTCAAATGTTGACCCCCTTTCCCCTGTGTGTTAAAAACAGTGTTTTTTGGTAATATGTGGTCATATAGAGGTGATTTTCAAAACTTTCCACCAATGGGATTTCTTGGGACTTTTTTTCCCCTCACTCAGGACAAACTGAGGATACAGAATCAGTTGAGTTTGCTTCTCTTGCAATTTGTCCGAGGTTTTTTCATAAAATGACTGGACTATCTGTCTTCGGGTCAGCTGGACCACAACTTGACCATGAGCACGTCAACAGGAAGCGGTCAGGCCGCTGAGCTGTAACACGAGGGAAACTCACACACCCGATAAATCAAATGCCACATAAATGCAGAGTCGGCGTGGCGTGGAGGAAGTGACCGATCCAAACAACTCTCTGTGCAAACGCCACATTCTGTATTAAAATATGCCCTTTAAACAAGACGCTAACAGCTGAGAGCGCAGCCGGCGGGTCTTTCATGACTCCAAAGCGACTCGGTGAGTAAAGCGTGGAGCTCTGGAGACAAACACACGAGTGAGCTGTTTAAACATGAAATCCTAATATTTCCTGCTGCAGTGACCCAGTCTCCCTAATGCAAAGTCTTCCTCTGTTGTGTTTTCAGGTGTTAGTGGAGGCCCAGGTGGCGTCACTGACCGGTGGTTCCCAGGAAGAGCAGCACCAGAATCCAGTAGATCCAGAAGAGCAGCAGGGCGAGGAAGGTGCAGAAGGGCTGCAGGGCGAGCAGCGGCAGGTGGATGAAGACTTTCCCCGCCACGTGGAACAGAGCGATGGTCAGAGCCACGCGCTTCCTCATGAACAGCATCAGCAGCAGGAGGATCACCTGGGAGGGAGAGAGAGAGAGAGAGAGAGAGAGAGAGAGACTGAACGATGATCTGACATGGAGACCATCCTGATCGACAGAGATCCCGCCGATTCACTTCAATCTAACTCTGATTTAAACCTGAACCACAAAATAACCCTTTAAATCACATTTAAATGAAAAATTACTTTCAAAAATGAATTTGCTGCCCGTCTAGCTCTGTCTGCTTCACCACACATCTTTTGCAATTGTGATTAATATTAAGTTAAACATTTTTTTGAGAAGATAATCTTTATTGTTTACAGTGATCCCTCGCTATAACGCGGTTCACCTTTCGCGGCCTCGCAGTTTCGCGGATTTTTTTTTTGTGCAATTTTGCATGCTTTTTTTTTTTTTTTTTTTATAACACCGGATTATGTTCTGCATCCTGATTGGCTAAGGGACTGTAGACCATTGTCAATCAGTCTCCTCCGTGCCGTGTCTCCTGTACAGAATGCGTTCATTCTATAATACTGGACTTATTTTTCTACAAAGGTTTGAACTTTGAGAGTTTAAACAAGAGAGAAAAGTGAGAAAACGTTAATGCCTGTCTGAGAAAAGTGTATAAAGTGTGTAGTGAGGGGTTTTACAGCCTTAAAACATCTAGAATCATTGTAAAAAATAAAGCTGACTACTTCGCGGATTTCGCCTATTGCGGGTTATTTTTAGAACGTAACCCCCGTGATAAACGAGGGACCGCTGTATTGGAAATTTGCCTTCAGCCTCACAAGTTAGTTAGAGCACACTGAAGTAAATCACAATAAATACAGTAAAAAAAAAAATAATAATAATGTTCACGATCAGGTAGGATAATGTGCATAATGTTCATGATGCACGGCGCAAACTGCAACACATTTAAAATACTATTTGGTTTCTGAACAATGTGCTGGTTTCAAAGGGCTCCTATAATATACGCAATATTTTTCCAGACAATGTTGAACCTCATCCATTAAACTGTGCTCAAGGTTTTCTGAGTGTCTTCTTACTTTTAGGCACGTCAACGTGTCTAAATTTACTTTTCTGTTTAGTTGTCAGGGACATTAGACGTTACACTGCAAAAACTCAAACTCTTACCAAGAATATTTGTCTTATTTCAAGTCAAAATATCTCATTACACTTAAAATAAGACAAGATCACCTCAGAAGTAGCTTGTTTTTAGACAATTTTCACTTGAAACAGGTGTGGGCAAGTGGGAGGGGCAAACGAGACAGGTGGAAACGGTAACGAGTGACAGAGCGGGGCAAAGGAAACGACACGAGGAAAACACGGCATCAAAGAGCAAAGTGCAAAAATAAAGTCCAGGGGAAAGACAAAAGACAAAATTCAACTGAAGTCCAAAAACACTTCCAGGTGTCATGGATTCACCTGCACCTTCATCCTCATGAGGGACTTTTTTATTTTTTTTTAATCCAAGTGCTAATCCCAAATCAGTCCCTTGTAGAAAGTGAGGATTTTAATCATCTCTCTCTACCACGTGAGGACATCTGGTCCTCATAAAGATAGAGATACAAGAACACACACACACACACACACACACACAGGCACACACACACACAGGCACAAGCAGAGACGGAGATTTAATGTACAAATGTTGATCTTTCATCTTGATGCTTTGGAAACCTTGTGCTTTGCTTTCATGCCAATAAAAAGCGGCATTGAAGTGACGTGAGCTGAATGAACATGGAGACACAGAGAGGAGCAGGAAGGAGAGGAGGCGAGGGGGCGAGGGGCTCTGTGGAGGGGAAAAGTTTGCAGCTTAAAAAAAAAAGGGAGAGAGAGAGAGAGAGAGAGAGAAAAGGCAGATTCAGAGCCGAGGAAATGTGGCTGACAGCAGGAAATTGTGAGGAGAGAGAGAGGAGGACGGTGAAGGTCTGAACGCTGCAGAAGAAGAAAATCAGACAGACGCTTTGATCGTTCGGGAGAAAAGAGTCTCAGGATGAAGAGTCCATTCAGAAGCCACTCAAAAATCTGCCGTGGTTTTCAATTGCTTTTAATTAACTCATTATTGTATTATATTGTATTATATGTTTGTTTGTTTATTGATTGGGTGGACTCTGGTCTCCCTTGAAAATGAGATCTTGATCTCAGTGGGAATCACCTGATGAAATGAAGTTATTATGAAGGAGCTCAGAAAAAACAAACTTCCTGTCTGAACACACACACATACACACACACACACACACACACACACACACACACACACCCCTCACTGGTTCCTCATGCTGGCTTTTTATTAAAACCCAGAAAAGCTCTGATTGGCCACAGGAGTCACACGGTCATTGATCTCTGCTTTGTTTGCATTTTCGAGATTAAATAAAAAATTGATCGTCTGTGGGAGAAATGAATGGGGTTCTCCTAATTCCTTCAAAATAAGTGACACTCCATAAATAGCATTTGGATTTGGTTTGCATATGAACAAGGAAAGATTTTCGCACTCGTTATAATCCGACGACAGTCAGTGTGATTAAAAATAAAGAACTAGCTAACAGCGAAGCGTGGGGAACAGATGGGACGGAGAGACGGACGCTGGAGCCGCTAACCAGACATTTTTTATGACTCAGCAACGAGCCAAACCGACTCCAGTGGTAAATTTACCACCGAGCAGATGGCTACATATTTAATGTGCACCGCCCTGTTCGCTTTTTATTATTAGGAAAATAACGATTTGGGCCTGAAAACGGTGCGGCTGCAGAGTCCTGGAGAAACCACCCCGCTGCACCGAGCGAGGATTTACGAGAAGCTGCTAAATGGATTATTTAATCCAGCATTAAATCACTACTCAAGTTTGCATCAAGTCTTTTTTATGTGCATTTTGCCGTATCAAATAAAAAATTAATGAAGGAAACAACAAATACAGAGGGAAATCTCCAAAAAGTTGGGGGCTAAAAGTTTATTCAATCAACCTGAGGTGAAAAGTTATGAGGTGGACAAACTTTTTATTTGATAACAAGAAATGCTATAAATTGCTATGGAACTTATTTGCTGTATAAAATTCAAATGCAATTGACCTCATGAATTAAATTGTGCCAGAGGTCGACTGATTTCTTCCTTCCAGACAAGTCGACTTGCCTAAATCTTAATTTTTCCATTTAGTCGTCTGGGAAATTAGTCATTAGGAACATCCCTGAACAAAATTTCTTTGATTTACTGGAAAATAGAAAATCCTTGGTGGTGACGTCATCGTGTACCAGGAGGCGTAAACAAACATTCAAACCAATAAAACCATTTGATTTTTTCTGAATAAAACTGGGAAATGCACATGGCAGGTGGCGGTGGGTACAAGTGGACAGAATAAATGTTTTTAAAAATCCTTTGTCTGTTACCTGCAAAAAGGTAATTAGACGGACCGACAGACCTAAGATGCTTTTTAAATTTTATTTTAAATTTCAAATTTGGTTTATTTTAAATGCAAAGCCAAGCTCAGAGCTGCTGCAGAGAGCAACCTAAGACGCTAAATGCTGTTTAAGAGCCTTTTCCACCCTGAAATAAAGATCTATCTCTGTGAAAACACTGAATTCTTGTGATTTTTGGTGAATTGTCAGGCACAAAAATGGAAAACCAGCACAAAATATCAGCATTGTAATTCAAAAGCACTTTTTTGTTATATTTGATATTTCCTCTTGTGCTCGGGGGTCAGTGAAGTGTCTCTGGCTGTGGTGGAGACTTACGGTGAAGACGGTGGCGGAGATGGCGTAGACCAGCAGGGCCTGGCCGCTGTCCCGGCTCACCTCCACCTCCTCTTTCACCTCCTTCGTCACTTTGGTCGACGTGTCGTTGCCGTACAACCGATGATCGATGTAGAGCCACCAGAGCACGCTGGTGCCCGCTGCACACAGAGCGCACGGCGTCACGGAGCAGCCACAAACACACACAGTCTAACCCTCCTGGTATGTTCACATTTACAAACATCTTTTATGTTTAAACCTCCACAAAATTATTATAACTAAAATTGTTACCAAAGTTCATGTGTCAGGTACTTTATGTTTCTTTGTTGACAACCTAAATAGCCCTTTAAATAAAACACTTCCAGAATACATCCAGTATTCCTATTACGCGACTATGGAAAAATATGCAAATCACCATAAATCTCACTGATTGACCTAAAATTGGAAAGAAATATAAATTTTTGGTGTTTTAATGGCTTTATATTATTTCTAAGTACAGATTTTTGTTATTTATAACTGATGTGTACAAAGTGTGTACAGGACATTGAAAACATCATCATGTGAATTTCATGTTTACCCGGTAGTGCCCATTACATTAGGAAAACTCATTAAATATGATGATAAAAATGATGATAATCATTTATTTATTATTTATTTATTTAGTTAAACATGTTAACAAACTCAAACTCAACTGATCATTAATACGTTCACTGCAAAAACGCAAAATCTTACCAAGATTATTTGTCTTATTTCAAGTCAAAAATGTCTTATTTCTAGTCAAATATCTCATTACACTTAAAATAAGACATGATCACCTCAGAAGTGACTTGTTTTTAGACAATTTTCACTTGTTTCAAGTGAAAATTTGCTTGAAACAAAAGAAAATTTGCTTGTTTCATTGGCAAAATTTGCCAGTGGAAAAACTGAAAATTCACTTGAAATAAGTGAAAATGAGCTAGAAACAAGAAACAAATTTTGCCAATGAAACAAGCAAATTTTCACTTGAAACAAGAGAAAATTGTCTAAAAACAAGTTACTTCTGAGGTGATCATGTCTTATTTTAAGTGTAATGAGATATTTTGACTAGAAATAAGACAAATAATCTTGGTAAGATTTTGAGTTTTTGCAGTGTTAGTCTGTCTGAACATCTTTACTGGCAATGCTGATCTGTTTCAGAGAATAGAGTCACCGTGTCTTTAATGAGTAAACGACTGATGACAGGAAGTGAGCTCACCCAGAGAGCCGAGGACGACGAGCGCCGTGAGGATCCAGACGAGGACGGCCGAGATGTAGCGGATGATCACCATGAGCAGCATGGACAGGACTGCGGGAGGACACACACACACACACACACACACACACACGTTAAGTCAGGTCATCACACACTAAAACACAACTCAGCTCAGCGTTGAATGCTGCCTTTACAGTCCTGCTCAAAACCCTGTAAGTTTTGTGTTGATTGCTCGGTGTAGCGGAGTTAAAAACAAGAACGGTTTGATTAACGCGGCCGACAATTTCCAGCAACAAGGAAACACCTGTCGTCAAGTGCAGGGAATGAGAGCGTCGTTTCAAAATAAGACATAACACGATCAATATTAATCACATCAGTTATTTTCTGGCTCTGACTCCTGAACGCGGCGGCAGGAAGCGACCACTTCAGCCTGTGATGTCTTGATTGCTCTGAATGAGTCTCAACATGCCGCCACTTCCAGGCTGCGTTCTTTATTAAATAGACGTGGCGTTGTTCCCATTATTCCCGCGCGGCACGAACGCAGCATCTGTCCCGAGTGCGCTCACGCTCCAATCACGCGCCGCCAGCCGGGAAAATGGCAGCGATTTGCGGGGGAACGGCAGCCATTACCTGCTGTTCTGCAGGCTGGAGTGTCCTCTGCTGACAGTCAGAGCGCCTGCCGGGCCAGATGAGGCGAAACATCCCCCAAAAAAATAAAAATAAATAAATAAATAAATAAATAAAATCCTGTCCAAAAAATGTAATTTCCCCTTTAAAAGAAAAAGGAACGACCTCTGCGCTCGGTGCAAAGTTCGCCCGACCTTCCTTTCTGTGGACACGCCGTCCATTAGCGGCCCGGCAGGCGGCGCTGACAGTGACTCAGCACTTTGTGAAATAGGTCAGGCGGTCACCTTTAACCCCCACCCCCCCACCCCCTCCGCCCCCCCGCCCCGCTGACGGGACGGGACAGGCCGAGGTCATGTCCTCCAGCCGGCAGCTGCTGTCAGCTCGGAGCCTCTGAGCCTCTCAGGAGGAAACGGCAGATATGATGAGTTTGCTTTAATTTCAGCAGCACACACACACACACACACACACACACACACACACACACACACACACACACACACGTCCTGATGTTTACGTGCTGCTCTCACCGTGTCTTACTGTTCACTGAGGATCTCATTTTTTTTTTTTTTTGGTCGCTTAACTTCATTTCATTTCCTGGTTTATTTTTCTTTTTTACTTTTCTTTTTTTTTTAAAATCACAAACTTTTCTCACGGTGTTTTTGGACCAAAATCTGCTCCCCTGGTGGGATAATAAAGTTGATCTGAATCTGAATCAGAATCAAGGCAAACTTTCCTCAGGGACAAAAATGATCTTTATTTTTGGCCTTTATTTTTAGAGGTGAAACTGTTAGTCAATAAACAGAAAAATGAATATTTTGGCTAAATGAAGAATCGTTTTATCATTTATCAGGCAGAAATCCCAAATGTTTGCTGGTCACACGTTGGACTGTCCTCATGTTCTCGTTATAAAACTGAAACTTTGGGGTTTTTTTTGGCTGCTGGTCAGACTCATGAAGACATCTGAGGACTCTTCACTTTGGGCTCTGATCACTTCCCATGAGGCTTTGGGCTTCATTTTTTTTTTTTACTCAATGAACTGATCAGATTAAAGAAAAAATCAGGAGATTAATCGACAGTGAAAATCATCATTAGGTTGCAGCTCTTTTCATTCTTCTGTCTGTCTAAACATCAAAACTTCACTCTGATGATTTTCCCCAGCAGGCAGCCGACTGCCCTGTCGCCCCGTCACACACACACACACACACACACACACACACACACACACACACTGTAGGCGGCAGGCGTCCCGGCTTGTGCCGTCCGAGCGGGGCGAGCTGGATTAGCGTTTCGCTGCGGGGCGGAGAGGAAACGGGCCGGGGACTGGAACACTGCAGATCCAATTTCCCTGCACCAGCTGGAAAAACCATGATCGAGTTATTCAATAATATTTTATTTTTCCCTAATAGGCAAATTCATATCATCAGCGGCCGTGCCACTATAATGGAGGGCTTTTTTTTTTATGAGAAACTATTTCCCATAAAGGTTTTTCTAACACAGCTGATAAAGAAAGCATTTGGTTTTATGATGCGGGGGATGTGATGCGCTCTGTGTTTCTGCCTCCAGTCACAGGGTCGGTGTTTTTGTTTTCCTCCAGTGGAAGAAGAAGAAGAACGAGCCAATCAGAGACGAGCTGACGCCTCGTCCAGACGTTTCCAGAAGCTCCAGTTTGACATCAGAAAACGTTTCAGCGGTGACAGCGTCAGGTTTTGGTTTTGGTCGATCTCAAAGAGCGAGGAGCTTCTTTCTAGAGCCGCCATTTTGCTCCGACGTTCAACAACCACACAGGAGCAGCACATGGACCAGAATGCACTGCTGCTGCCTTCATAGACCAGAATGCACTGCTGCGGCCTCAGTGGTGGCGCCTGTGAAATATTTTCATTGTGGATGAAACTGAGGATTATTTTTTCTACTGATCGATTAATCATTTCCCCTATGAAATGTTAAAAATACTGACTATTGCTTAGCACAACTTCCCAAAATCCAACATGGATCCTTGAGTCTGACAAACAAACACAACAAAAACAAAAAAGCAAAACCAAACAGCAAAATTAAACAAAACTCATTTCACAACATTATAAAACAGAGAAAAGCAAGTAATTATTTGCTTTTGTGAAGTTACAACCAGCAAACGTTTGCTAGTTTTACTTAAAAATAAATGACTAAAAACTGATTAATAAATGATCAAAATGATCATTAATTGATTAGTCAGCTGGAGCGGCTCCAACATGTCAGCATGCAGCTGAAAGTGAGGAAGAGTCTTCCTCACTTTGCTCGTCTCTGCTGGGAGCAACACGACGGAGAATCTGAGCTCAAAACCTGCTTTAAAACCTGGAGGAGTGTCAGATTTCTGATTTCTGTGAACGCAGCGTTTAACCCTTTACAACCTGAGCGGCAGCTGACTGAGAAAATGATCCGAAATCCGTATGAAATTAGTAAAAATGTACAAGAACATGACCTGGAAAAAAAGGCAAAGAACAAGAAAGAAAGAAAATGACCTGAAACTTGAAAAAGAGGGAGAAAGCGAGAGAGAGACAGAATTATCAGAAAATTTTCAAAAAATTAGGGGAAAATGTCAGAAAACTGTGTTTATAATTAGTATGAATAGAAATTATGTTACGGGAAGAAATATTTTCTTTTTCTTATAATTTTCTGGTCATTTTTTTGTTTTGATTTATTTTGTTTTGTGTAATTTTCAGGATGTTTTTTTGATGCTTAATTTCTGGTCATTTCCTTGTTTTTTTTTTCTTTTTTTCTTGCCCATTTTTTAGGTTCAGTCAGTTTTCTGTCAAAGTGCTTATCGCCTCCTCTCCTGTGTTTGTGTGGCGGCTCGCTCAGGTGTCAGAGTGTTAAACGCTGCTGAAGGCGCCTGAACGCAGCCTTGGGCCCTGCGGGGGTCGGGGTCAGGGGTCAGGGGTCAGGGGTCGGCGGCGGCGGGCTCACCCAGCGCCAGCAGACACAGGCCGATGATGATCTCCTTGCTGGCGGCCACGCCGGCGATCAGCCGGTGCAGAACGCTGTTGTCGCCCACGAAGGTCACCACGGCCTCGGCGAACTTGGCGTAGCAGGAGATGTCGACCGGCGTGCAGCGATTAAACACCGGCAGCGCTTTGCTGGGGGGGCGGAGAGGAGCGGGTCAAAGGTCAAAGGTCACAGACGCAAAAACAGACAAGATCCACACTTTTTTAAACTAACACTCTTCAGCTGCTTCGACCAAGTTTGTTCCTCGTAAAAACTGAATGTTTGTGGTTGACTTTTGTATTGATTTAGTAATTTTTTAATTCTTTATTTGTAAGCTGTTTTCTATAATATGTGCTGACGTGATGTGGCTGTCAGGTGTGGCTGTCAGGTGTGGCTGTCAGGTGTGTCACAGGCGATGTCTCAACTGAGATATTTTCCCTGAGAGGAAAATAAATTAACAAGAAAGAGTGAAATCTCTGATCTGATGCTGCTGCACCTCTGCATGACGTTCAAGAAGTTGTTTTTATCTAAAAATGATAAAAACGAGAACACAAAAACAGGATTATCACTGTACACACACACACACACACACACACACACACACACACACACACACACACAGAGTTTACATGAGAGGGAGCGATGAGAGCGGCTCCTACCTGGGCGGGACAGGCAGTTTGGGGCATTTGGTGAACCTCTCCGGCAGGCCGGGGTATTTATGTCCCGCCAGCTCGTAGGAACACAGCTCAGAGCCTGGAGGGGCCGACACGGGACAGCACGTCAGCATCATCATCATCACCTTCATCATCATCAGCATCATCACCATCATCATCATTAACATCATCATCATCATCATCATCATCACCATCACCTTCATCATCATCACCATCATCATCATCATCAGCATCACCTTCATCATCATTAACATCATCACCATCATCACCTTCATCATCATTAACATCATCATCATCATCATCATCAGCATCATCACCATCATCATCATCAGCATCATCACCATCATCATCATCATCACCTTCATCATCATCATCAGCATCATCACCTTCATCATCATCATCAGCATCATCACCTTCATCATCATCATCACCTTCATCATCATCATCATCATCATCACCTTCATCATCATCATCAGCATCATCACCATCATCATCACCTTCATCATCATCATCAGCATCATCACCTTCATCATCATCATCACCTTCATCATCATCATCATCACCTTCATCATCATCATCATCATCATCACCATCATCATCATCATCATCATCACCTTCATCATCACCATCATCATCATCCTCACAGCTTCATCACATCATCACATCATCATCTTCAGCATAATCATCATCATCATCACCATCATCACAGCTTCATCACATCATCATCATCATCATCATCACCATCATCATCATCATCACCATCGTCATCGTCATCATCACCATCATCATCCTCACAGCTTCATCACATCATCACATCATCATCTTCAGCATCATCACCATCATCAACACATCATCATCATCATCATCATCACCATCGTCATCATCATCATCATCATCATCATCATCATCATCATCATCATCACCTTCATCAGGCCATTTCCAGTTCAATATTCCAGAAAGACTCAACTCCTCCCAAATGATTTTTATAATTATATTGTTACTTATATCAAAATCGACTGTTGCCTTGACAACAGGAACCACCTGGAAACACCCACGCCGGCTCCACCCGTTTGGTTTCTATGGTTACGGCAGTCCGACCTGCCGTCATCGCCTCAAACATCAGCATCATCACATTTTTCCACTTTCGCTGGCTGACAAAAAGCCGTGTGACTGTGATGCCTCAGGCCGACGGGGGGCGGGGCGGCTGGAGGCTGGGGGCTGGGGGGCGGAAGGTGAAGGACGCGGCGGCCATCTTGGCTCCTCGGCAGCAGTTTCACCCTGCAGGACGGTGCAGACTGGCACCGACGACACACACATGACCAGCAGAGGTGGCACCGCGCTTAATGCTGTCTTTGTTAATGTACTCTGCACCAGGGCGTGTGTGTGTGTGTGTGTGTGTGTGTGCGTGTGTGTGTGTGTGTGCGTGTGTGTGTGTGTGTGTGTGTGAGCACTGAGACAGAGGTACAGTACACCGAGGAAAAATGGAGCTGGAGACAGGCAGGAATAGAGAAAAGAAAACAATGAATGAGAGGTGCTCTGTGTGTGTGTGTGTGTGTGTGTTTGAGGGAGAGAGAGTGTGTGTGTGTGTGTGCATGTGTGTGTGTGTGTGTGCACAGTATGACAGAAAGAGAGAGAGATAGTAAGGGGAGGAAGAGAGAGTAAAACAAAGAATGAATGAGCGAGAGATGACGGTGTACTGTACTGTGTGTGTGTGTGTGTGTGTGTGTGTGTGTGTGTGTGTGTGTGCATAAAGGACAGTATTGTGTGTGGATGGCGTGCCGGGTCACCGTGCTGTAAAGCGCAGCAGACGTTGAATCATCGGCATGACGTGAGGAGCGAGCAGCCGGCCAATCGGTGACCTCTCTGTCCGGCCGGGTCGTTAAGGCCTGACGAATAATTAACGAGCAGGAAGACGCTGCTGAATGTCCCTGTGTGTGTGTGTGTGTGTGTGTGTGTGTGTGTGTGTGTGAGTGTGTGTGTGAGTTCCAGAGGCAGCACAGCAGAAACACATTCGAACTCACTTTTTCTTTTCGTTTCCGCACAAAAGCTGCATCTCTGCTCACTGGAAACTGTAACTTTAGGAAAACTGTCTCTGGAGTGTTTCCTTCTTCTTCTTCTTCTTCTTCTTCTTATTATTATTATTATTATTATTCAAGCACTTTTTAAGCCTTTCCAGCACCTTACGGCTGTGTTAAATAAACAAATAAAAAAAATATATATCACACTAAATCAAACAAGCAAAATTATGTTTAGTGAGCACATGGAACAAAGGGTTAAGTCTCAAAATGTGGCCACTGACTATGAAACTCATGCAATTATCATTTCCAGCACTTTCAGGCACTTAAGGCAAATAAGCCTTAATCCCACATTAAAATCAAGAGTTAAGGATTTCCTCGAGTTTGTTTGTGACTTTCAGTCCTCGTCAGCCTCCCAGCCTCGTTTTGATCCGTCACTTCCTCGTCCCGTCGGTCCTCGAGACGTTTTTGAAGCCGATTGGCTCCTGCGACAAACGAACGGCTGCAGCGTCTCTGCACACGCTCACGTCCACAAGGCGGAGGAAGACGCTCTTGAATGGACAGTTAGACAAAACACAGCAAAAAATAAATTAAAGTCCTCGGCTTCGCTCTCGGAGGTCGGAGGCGTGTTGTTGCGTCTCGGCACCAGACGGGGGAGCCGGTGAGCCTCAGGGTGAAACCGTTCAAATCAATTAACTCGTTAGTCAATTAGTCGACTGACCTGAAATGAATCGACCGTGACAAACAACAAACAGGAGAGCTGAAACGTTAAAGAGAAGGTTTACTTTCTCCTGCAGGCTTTCATAACTTCCTGCTGCTGATTTTGACAATTTATCAACCATAATTCATTTATAATCGATTTTAAATTGATTTCAATGGTTTTAGTCATTAATCAAGTAAAAACACCAAATACTGTCTGATTCCTGCTTCACTGAGACGCTCAGACTGTCCTCCTTTCCCTTTTCTCCCGTCATATCTCTCTCTTTCTCTCTCTCTAAAAATGAATATATATATGTGATTGATAAAATTAATAATTTTTTGGCTGCTGGTCAGACTAAGGAAAAGATAAGATAAGATAAGATAAGATATTCCTTTATTAGTCCCACAGTGGGGAAATTTCAAAAACATCTGAA
>NC_043989.1:2280166-2307666 GCF_902150065.1 Myripristis murdjan
ACACACACGCACACACACTCCATTGTCCTGTGTGCACTTAATAAAGACAGCAGCAGGCCAAACAGACCAGACACACACACACACACACACACACGGCTGGCTGCCGCGTCCCACAGAAAAATCAATGCTAGCCTGGTTAGCTGGAGTCTGGCTCAACAGCCAATCAGAGGTGAGCGCGAGCGGCCCCGGGGTCACACAGCGGTCGCCAGACAGTTTACATCACGGCACCTGGACGATGACATCACGACGACATCACGGCGCGGCGAGGAGCGAGGAGACAGAGGGCGGAGGAAAGGAAAGGAGGAGAGGAAGGAAACGAGAGGCGGCGTTCTGTCCGCTCAGAACAGAGAAGCACGGCGAGGAACGTAAACAATAAACATAAACAGGTAAACAATCAAGGAATCAAAGAATCGTCTTTTCCGTGACGGCGGGGTGTTTTAGGGGTATAAAACCACTTCCTGTGGGCGTGGCACGTGGGCGTGGCCAGCAGCCACAGAGCAGGAAGTCATAACAACAACAACAACAACAACAAAGGAAAACAGGAAGAAAAGAAAACCAAAGATAAACAGCATCAGATCATCACCTCGGACTGGCATCATCATCATCATTTTTTCAAATTAAAAGCTCAGAAAACACACCGAGCGAGAGCCGCCTTTCTCAGTGGCGAGCAGCTCCGTACAGAACATGGAGACACAACTACGAACCACACGGCAACAACAGAGGAATTTATTTATTTATTTTTATTTATTTTTATTTATCCTTTATTTTACCAGGAAGGTCCCATTGAGACACAATGTCTCTTCTTCCAGGGAGTCCTGGTCAAAATGGCAGCATAAATAAAGTTTCAAACACAGAAGGACACCAATGACACACAGACACACACAGAGGGGGGTGCCATTACACAAAGACAAAGGCTGACAAGACAATACAGGCTAATCCAGGGTTAGGATCACCAGCACTAAGCAGAGAGAGGAAAAATAAAAAAAAAAAATCAACAGCATGTTGTAGGTGGCCGATATCAGACAGTGACATTGTTCTGTAAGGACAGTATTTAACAGACTTTTAAAAATATGAATTGTAGGCAGGGAATCTAAGTTAAGAAGGCTTTGCAGCTCATTCCATGCATGTGGTGCAGAGGCATGGAAGGCAGATTTCCCCAACTCTGTCCGTGGAGAAGGAGTTTGAAGAAGAAGCTTATTTGAAGAACGCGTATTATGTGTTTGATGGCGGATGGATAACAGGAAAGCTCGGCTACATCAGATAAAAACAAGGTCAAATGAGCAAGGCTGAAAAAGTCAAACTGCAGGACTGAAATAAATAAATAAGAACAATAAGAATAAAAAAACAACATGACTGACAGACGTCGGGGTGGAAACTCGACCAGCTGCTGTGTGACTTTGACTTCAGCTCATCATGAGTTCATCTGTTCTTTATTTTTTCCAATCAATCGAAGACTCGTCCGACAGGAAGCGATCAGAGCCCACAGTGATCGCTTCACACTTCTGCCCTCGTCTGACCGGCAGCAAATGAAATCAGGGCTTTTTGACTCAGATCAATAATCGATGTGCAGCTGTGGGCCGAGGCGACGAGCAGCTGCTGTTTCCTCCCCGCCGGTCACGTTGACGAGGGAGGAAAAACCTCCTGAGCTCGGCTGACGGGGGCGTGGAAAAGGAACAAAGGAAAAAATAAAACATTTTGACGGAGGAGGGGAATGCTGCAGTCACACTCAGGCCCCGACACACACACACACACACACACACACACACACACACACACACACACACACACACAGCGACCTGATGCCAGTCAAAACACCAACTGGAGATCTGCTCACCTCAGAGTTTGTAAAGCTCCTGCTGTGTTAAATGGAGCTGATTCTGTTTTTGTTTTGTTTGTTTTATTTTTTTTAAAGTCTCCTGGCTGAGCTGAGTTAATGACATCGCTTCTGATTGGTGGAGCAGACGACGGGCGCCCGCCTCACCTACCCAGAATGCCACAGGTGCGTCAAAACACCGAGGTAATGATGAAAAAATGGATTCAGGCTGCAACCGAGCTTAACTTTGGTTTACACGAAATCTGGAAGTCTGATGATTTCCAGTTTGCTCAGCCTTCATTACCACAGGGCACGGCTCCCCTCCCCCCTCAGAAACTAGTCAAGACAATTCATCCCTGAAATATTCACTGAAATATTCCCTGAAATATTCTCTGGAATATTCTCTGGAATATTGGAATCGGCTGATATTGGCCTTATTGTCTGTCATCGATCTATCAGCCAATAAAAACTCATTTCTGCTCCTTTATGTACGAAAATAAATGCATCAGTTTCAAACAATGTAAACGACGGCGGTCTGTGAGGTCATTAAACACATCATCGCAGGAGCACGGCAGTCTGTGAGGTCATTAAACACATCACCGCAGGAGAACGGCGGTCTGTGAGGTCATTAAACACATCACCACAGGAGCACGGTGGTCTGTGAGGTCATTAAACACATCAACAAACCGGACGGTGGTCTGTGAGGTCATTAAACACATCACCACACCCTGGACGGTGGTCTGTGAGGTCATTAAACACATCACCGCAGAAGGACAGTGGTCTGTGAGGTCATTAAACACATCACCGCAGAAGGACAGTGGTCTGTGAGGTCATTAAACATATCACCACAACCGGACGGTGGTCTGTGAGGTCATTAAACGCATCACCCCAGGAGGACGGTGGTCTGTGAGGTCATTAAACACATCACCGCAGGAGCGCGGCGGCCTGTGAGGTCATTAAACACATCACCACAACCGGACGGTGGTCTGTGAGGTCATTAAACACATCACCAAACCAGACGGTGGTCTGTGAGGTCATTAAACACATCACCACAACTGGATGGTGGTCTGTGAGGTCATTAAACACATCACCACACCTTGACGGTGGTCTGTGAGGTCATTAAACACATCACTGCAGGAGGACGGCGGTCTGTGAGGTCATTAAACACATCACCAAACCCTGGACGGTGGTCTGTGAGGGTCATTAAACACATCACCACAACCGGACAGTGGTCTGTGAGGTCATTAAACACATCACCACAACCGGACGGCGGTGTGTGAGGTCATTAAACACATCACCATAACCGGACGGTGGTCTGTGAGGTCATTAAACACATCACCACAGGAGGACACATTATTCTTTTCTCTAATATCAAGATAATAATTAGATAAATTTGTGCAGACGTTACTCGCCTGGTCATCATTTGTTTTTATTTGACAAAACATTTGACAGGTGATCTGTGACACACATCGCTACAGTGCTGCCAACAGTCCGCCATCGCTCCACGTTGATGTTGGACGCAGATTAAGAATAAACATACAAGAGATTAAAGAGCGTATCTCTGAGGTCACACAGGCACAGACACGAGGTCACTTTATCGATTAAATCCTCAACAAATCTAAGATCCAACATTTCTGCTGATTCAGCGGTTACACGAGATTAAAGTGATATTGATGTTATATTCACTCTGCTGACAACCGAGGGAGCGACGGGGTCAAAGTTCAAGTCTCAGCGGTGAGCGCGGCAACAACGACGATGACATCGCTTCAAGATTAAAGCGAATAATCACTGCACCCGACCGTGAAATATGATCCTCTGCAGCGACAGCCGCCACAAATCACCACGACGTGACCTCCGACCTGAACGGGGAGCATGAAGGTGTTTGACTGACAGGTGTGGTCGGACAGGGAGACAGAAAACTTATTATTATTATTATTATCACTCAAAAACACTGAAATTCACTTATTTATCAGGAAAATGATAAGTGGCGTTTCCGTGATGCTGGCTCGCCTCAGTCCTCAGCGACGGGCTTTGTGTGCAGCATCTTATAAAACATTTATTGGAGATGCATCATCATCTCTTATTTCTGCCACCCACCACCTGAAGCGCCGGCACAGAGCGGCGTCCGAGTCCAGATTCACCAGGAACGAGTCCAGTCCGGAGCACCGTTCTCCAGTCCCCGTCCTGGTATTACTGCTTATTGCAAAGTCATTTTTAATATTAGCCTCAAATGCCTCATCTCCCTAAAATGGGCACGAGCTCAGCTGACAGGTTATATAACTCAGTAAATCATAACTACTAACGGATTAAACTAAAATTAAAAATTGTGTCATGATGTAACTGAACAGAGGGAAGCAGCTACAGGTGGCCAAAGGGTTAAAGGTCAACCCCGAGGCGGCTGAGGGACGCCCGACCCGCCCCCCCCGGGTGTCACCCTGCCCTCCTGCACATTTTCACCCACAACCGATCAGCTGTAATGAAAGCCAAAACTGCTGCCGGCTCAATTAAGGCCCCCGAGCTCGTTAAGGCTCGTTAAGGCTGACTCAGCAACGTTCAGGAGCCGTAATGGCCTCCCAGTGAAAACATTAACGATATTACCGCGGCATAATGAGCGGCTACAAATTCAAAATAATGCTGTGGCAGGATTTAAGGAGGTTTTAATGATCAATTTGGATCGCTAGACAATATTTTTGACATTTACGGTGCGGCGCACAAATCAGCCGGCGTGCCGCTTTGATGTTTGTAATAGACGCGCGTGCAGGTGGCAGACAGATGAGCTAAAAGTGTTGGGCCACCAGGAGCTGCCTTTAATGAGCTTGGGGATCCGGAGGATGAAAAAGTTTGAAAACCAAAGAGAACGCTACAGGCCTGATGCTCAGTATAATCAATATAAAATCTTTCTGAGAGTCGATGCTCTGCGGTTGCTTTGCTCAGAGAATAAATTATTTTACTTCATTCAAAGACGGCAGGCCTTAGTTTGCTCCATGGCTGTCTGCATCACCTGAAGATTAATATCCAGCAAGACTTTTGTTTCTAAACAAGGTCATTCTATTCCTATGACTTATGACTTATGATTATGTTTGTTTGTAACGTATCACAAGAAAGCTGGTAATCTCTCAGCCTAGAGGCCACACTCGGAGGCAGGACGGGTCCAACAACCAGCTTTCGCCCTGGGACCTCCCAGCGCACAGTGACGGTCGTGTTCGAGTCCTGCAAAAAATAACATTACATTACGGTACCATACCCAAGTGGTTTTTATGCCTAAGACGAACCTTACTCTAACCTTTAGCCACCAAACCCACTTCACTAAGAGAACGCTGGGTTTGACTTTACTTCCAATTCTACTTAATTTATCATAATTTATCATTGATCATTCATTTCTCAATTTATCAAAGAAACCTCTTTTTTGTAACATATTGTTGACAATAACGGAATGCAAGCACTTTAAACATGCAAAATAAATAAATAAAATAATAATAACAAATAAATAAAATTGTGATTTATTTGTGTTTTTTTCCCTTTTCCCCTGTTATTTTTCTGTTGTTTTTTTTTTTTCTATTTTGCTCCGTTATTTATTTATTTTTTTTATTCACATTTATTTTTACTTCTAGGTAAAAACGCACAAATGATCATATCATAACACATTTGTTTATGGGTATATGGATATATGGTTTAAAAAATGCAATTTGGATGAATTGTATGGAAGCCAGCTGATACAGTGGTTTCTGAGTAGTGGAGAAGGGGTAGGATTTAAATAAGCATATGCTTCTTTCTACTCCTTTTTGGACATGTGATGCCGTTAGTTTTGTTGTTTTGACAATTCTGTATTGTTTTGCATTGTGTTTTTTTTTTTTCACATGTTCAAAATAAAGCCTTCATCATTCATCTCGCTGGTTTCTCTGACATCTCTGGGCTAAAGGTACCAATGGGTATCAGTACTGGTTCCAGTATCGGCCCACATGTGACCCCGTGCTCAGCGACACATGCCGCCCGCATGCCGCCCTGTCCTTTCATGGCGTGTGCAGTATAAATATAAAGTGGCGTCGTCGACATACATGCACTCGATTCCCATGTGGCTCTTTATGTCGGCTAAATAATCAGTAACAGCTGCTAAATTAACCGTGCAACTGAGAGCAGCGACGCATCACGACGAGCAGAAATAAAAACAGAGGAAGGAGAGAGAGAGAGAGAGAGAGAGAGAGAGAGAGAGAGAGAGATTGACAGCTGTGCAGAGTCTAATTGAATCCCATGACAGCTGCTTCCTCAGTGGACTCTGCTGTCAGCTGGTGAGCCGTCACTCAAAAACCTGCACATTCTGCTGCTGATTGGCCCATGCTGTGTGTGTGTGTGTGTGTGTGTGTGTGTGTGTGTGTGTGTGTGTGTGTGTGTTTTTACTCCTTATCATCTGATCACACCTACGGCAAGCAAAACAAACCATGACTGCTGAAAAAAAAACAAAAAAAAAAAAAACAACAAAACACACACACCCATAAAGGAATAAAACAGGCACGAATGAATAAAAACATCCAAGTCATTTCTGTGTTTATCAGTGTGTGTGTGTGTGTGTGTGTGTGCATGTGTGTGTGTGCATGCATGTGTGTGTGTGTGTGTGCATCATCTGACCCCCCCGGCGGTCTATCAAGGTGTTTTAATGAAGGCCATAATTGCAGTTTAATGTGGTGATTATGGAGCAGCGGAGCTAACGGCTACAGCTAGCAGAGAGCCTGAGGACCTGAGGGAGCACACTTCCTGCTCACAGAAAACACACCGGTGGGGTAAACAGCTCACACACACTCCCGTTCACACCACACACACACACCTTCACAGACGCCTGTGTCAGATTTCCAGCGGCTCTTCTTGACGTCGGCGCTCCAAAGCCTCTAAAATCGTACAAACTGATGACTCAAGGCAGGCTGATCGTGTTCGTCCTTGAGACTTAATTTTAATTTCTGATCAATTTTCATCTTTGTTACTCAGCGCTCATCTTTAGTATTATCTACAAGTGTGTAAACCACACAAAACATCTTGTTAAAAGAGCAAAAATAGACAAAAATGCATTAAATGTAAATTAATTCCGAAGCAATTTAATCAGACAACAGATTAAGAGGCTTCACATACAAACAACTCCTTTACGCATCAGCAGCTGTCAGTGAGTAGATTTTTGTCATAGTCATAGAAAACTACAATAGCGTTATCTAATTTGGCTGCAGTACCGGTACACACCACTGTGGCGCTGTAGCATAATCAGCACAATGCATCTGGGAAGGTACTGCAGAAGAAGAAGAACAAAACCTCTGCGTTCACTAGCTACAACCATTTTTTTTTTTTACAATAAAAATGTCAGTCGTCATAATCTCTAAAATAATGAGCCTATGCTATAATACGTTCAATAAAAATGTAAATATAAGTTTGATAAAGCACATTTTATCTTCAGTTCTCCCTCTGGGGTCCCTGAAGGTGTCAGATGTGTGTGTGTGTGTGTGTGTGTGTGTGTGTTTGTGGTGTAAATCTGCTGCCGTGGTCGTGGAGCGAGGACGTTTGTTCGCTCTGAGCGGGAAGACGAGACAAAAAAAAAATCCAGAAAGTGGATCAGTGGTTGAAGCTGGAAACAAGGAGGAAGAAGAGAAGAAGAAGCAGAAACACAAACAAGAGAATCTGCTCAGCGTCAGGTTGTTGGTTCACACTGATGGAGCTGGACTGACCCTTTATACACTATATTGCCAGAAGTATTCGCTCGGCTGCCTTCACACACATATGAACATGAGTGACATCCCATTCTTAAACCATAGGATTTAATATGATGTGGGCCCATCCTTTGCAGCTATAACAGCTTCAACTCTTCTAGGAAGGCTTTCCACAAGGTTTAGGAGTGTGTTTATGGGAATTTTTGACCATTCTTCCAGAAGTGCATTTGTGAGGTCAAACACTGATGTTGGACAAGAAGGCCTGGCTCGCAGTCTCCGCTCTAATTCATCCCAAAGGTGTTCTCTCGGGTTCAGGTCAGGACTCTGTGCAGGCCAGTCAAGTTCTTCCACACCAAACTCGCTTATCCATGTCTTTATGGACCTTGCTTTGTGCACTGGTGCGCAGTCGTGTTGGAACAGGAAGGGCCATCTCCAAACTGTTCCCACAAAGTTGGGAGCATGAAATTGTCCAAAATGTCTTTGTATGCTGAAGCATTAAGAGTTCCTTTCACTGGAACTAAGGGGCCGAGCCCAACGTCCGAAAAAACAACCCCACACCATAATCCCCCCTCCACCAAACTTTACACTTGGCACAATGCAGTCAGACAAGTACCGTTCTCTTGGCAACCACCAAACCCAGACTCGTCCATCAGATTGCCAGACGGAGAAGCGTGACTCGTCACTGCAGAGAACGCGTCTCCACTGCTCTAGAGGCCAGTGGCGGCGTGCTTTACACCGCTGCATCCGACGCTTTGCATTGTGCTTGGTGATGTAAGGCTTGGATGCAGCTGCTCGGCCATGGAAACCCATTCCATGAAGCTCTCTACGCACTGCTCTTGAGCTAATCTGAAGATCACATGAAGTTTAAAGGTCTCAAGCTATTGACTCTGCAGAAAGTTGGCGTCCTCTGCGCACTATGCGTCTCAGCATCCGCTGACCCCGCTCTGTGATTTTATGTGGCCTACCACTCCGTGGCTGAGTTGCTGTCGTTCCCAATCGCTTCTACTTTGTTATAGTACCACTAACAGTTGATTGTGGAATATTTAGTAGCGAGGAAGTTTCACAACTGGACTTACTGCACAGGTGGCATCCTATTACATTACTATTACAGCACCATGCTGGAATTCACTGAGCTCCTGAGAGCGACCCATTCTTTCACAAATGTTTGTAGAAGTAGTCTGCATGCCTAGGTGCTTGATTTTATACACCTGTGGTCATGGAAGTGATTGGAACACCTGAATTCAATGATTTGGATAGATGAGCGAATACTTTTGGCAATATAGTGTATATCAGATTTTTTTAAATACCAATTTTTTTTTTTTTTTTGCAGTGGTCAGGGGGAACTGTGGTGAGAAAATATTTCAAAGCGGGCACATTATTGAATAAAGGATGAGAAGAGCCGCTGTTTGGGCTTAACGGAGGTGGAAACTGTGTCTACATGTCAGTTTAAACATTTCCATCCTTTGTTACGGAGAGAAGAAGGAACTGACGCCGCCTGTCTGTACGCAGGACTCTTACTTTGAAATTCAGCGGGTTACGCCGGCAGCGGTGTGTTGGTGTGAACGGACAGGACGCGTCCACAGAGACGCCCCGTCCAGATGTGTGCAGCCTCACGGCGTCTCTCAGCGGAGCGCCGCCCGGCCGCTCAGGGACCAATCAGAGGTGAGGCCTGCCGGCTCGGCGCGCGCACTTCCTGCTGTGAGCCGCATATAAACCTGACCGGCCAATCAGGAGGCGGAGAGCGGGACACACTGGCCTTCACACACAGCCAAGCAGCTGTGTGTGTGTGTGTGTGTGTGTGTGTGTGTGTGTGAGCAGACAGGTTAATACTGATCGGGTCAGCGTCTCGGTGCTGGAACCTGCAGGGCTTCTGTTTCATTTTGAAATATTTTCATGTTTGCTGCTTCATCCATGCAAAATGTTCTGTGTTTAACTGTGGCTAATGCTGCTGTTATTAATATTAATGCAACTGTAATTACTACTAATAATGGTATGATTATTAATACAATTACTACTGATACTGATACTCCTTCTGCAACGACTACTGCTATTACTAGTGTTATTACTTCATCTATTACTATTAATTATAACATGTTCTGTATCAAACTATGGCTAAAGCTACTGCTATTATTAAAACTACTGCTACAATTACTGCTAACACTATTATTAATATTATTACTTCAATTAATACTAATACTGATATGATTTCTTGTACTAGTAGTGCCCCTACTACTACAGTTATCAATGATACTGATAATACTTTTGCAACTACTACTGCTATTACTACTGTTATTACTGCTACTACTACTGCTGCTACTGGTAATGATAATGAACATGAATGATTATTGAAATTCTAATACTAACAGTTTGAATGAATTAAAATCTGCTCATTCAACTCAAAGTGAATGGACTTCATGTTGACAAGTTACATGGCAACACAAGCTGATCTTATCAATGTACTGCATATTACTATTATTATGTACTACCACTAATGATAGATAGATAGATAGATAGATAGATAGATAGATAGATAGATAAATTACTTTATTAATGCCCAAGGGAAAATTTAAAAATGAAGTAAATTTAAAAGTGAAGTAATACTGCTACTACTACTACTACTACTACTACTAATAATAATAATAATAATGATAATAGGCATTTAAATGTAGGCTATATCATTATTCCATTATTTTAATTGTATGAATCATTTCCCAAAGTAAGAAAATGATTCATGCAAATAAGTATTTCCTGTAAGTCATTGTTATTCAACCTACTGGTAACACTGGTAAAATACTGGTACCAGCATCGTGTGTGTGTTGAGGCTGCAGCGGGACAGTCCCATCTGTGTTCGTCTCTTCAGGACGAATCAGAGCAGGAAGAGTTTCTCACCCTGTCGGCGTTTCGCTTCACTTCCCCTCAAACGCCGTCCGTCTGTCCAGAGACTCGCCGCTCGCCGGCCGACACACGACGAAAACCTGCCGCTGCAGCTCGACCTGCACTTTAACTCCAGTGTTACGCTTTTATTTTGTAGAACCCCCTTCTTTTTTCCACCAACACGCTCTCATTCACTTCTCTCCTTGTTCCTCAGCACAGCTGCTCCTTGAGCTTCCCTGAGCAGCCACACCTCACCTGGCCTCACTGAATACTGCCTCCACTGCAGTACTGCTACTACTACAACAGCACTACTACTGCTACAGTACTGCAACAACAACTACAAGAGCCAGCTGAGGCACAAATACTTTTACTACGTCTAATTCAACACACAGCAGGAGTACATGTGCTCCTAAATACTGTGAAAAATATTCAGGAGTTTATGAAAAAACAATTCATTACACACATATTTACATTGTGTGCGAGTGTGCATGTGTGTGTGTGTCTGTGTAGTACTTCAACTACTTCAAACTACTTCAATTATTCTTAGTACTACTACCGCTGTTACTAGTACTTTGTCTACTTCAAACACTTCAAATACTGCTAGCACTACTACTGTGGTTACTAGCCTCTGACCTGCTTCCACTACTCCAACTACTCCAGCTACCACTTCAACTACTTCAAATCCTACTTCATAAGGTTCAGCTACTGTTAACACTACTACTGTTACTTCAACTACTTCAAACACTTTACTTTACAATTACTGGTAGTAATACTACTGTGGTTACTAGCCTCTCATCCGTTTCAACTACTCCAACTTTGAATACTACTTCTACTGCTAGTATTACTGCGACTTACCTCAAGTACTGCGACAAGTACTGCCACTATGACTACTGCAACACTTTCAAATATTCCTCCAACCACTACCTCAACCACTTTGAGTACTTTTAGTACAGCTACATGTATGACTACTGCAACACCTTCAAATATTACTTCAATTATTACTACTACTTCAACCCCTTCAGCAACTAATTAATACTGGCAGTTCTAGTAATACTATTTCTACTGTTATTGCCACTAGTACTACTACTATAGCTACCACTACTACCTCAGCTGCTACTCAGATTATTATCCTACTGCTACTACATATGCTACTATTTCTACTACTGTCGTTATACTGCTACATATCAGGCAGTACACCAGCAGTACACCTAATACTGTTATTAGTACTACAACTAGTACAACAAATAGTACTACTACAACACCATACTACAGGGTTTCTGTGGATGATTTCAGCATCACGTGACCGTCTGCATGCAGCTTCAGAGGCTTTTCCGCCCCGACAAGAGCAAAACTCTGCGGCGAGCGATCAATACTGAGACTTTGGGACATGAAAAATTAAAAAGAAAAAATAAAGATATTACAAAATTGGCACGAAACATCAGGTTCCAGAGGCTTTACTCCTTAACCGTCGGTATCGGTCTGATCCTCCAAGAAAATCCACGCGGCTCAGACTCAAATCAAAACAGTCACACATGAACGGACAAGTTGCCAAGCGCAGTGTGAGAGTCCTTGAATGTGAATCCTTAAGCAGAGCGCTGTTATTTATTTTTTTTATTCATTTTTATTTTTTTTATTTTTTCCCCAGAAATCCCTCACTCAGACTGAGAATTTTCAAGAACAGAGAAGAGAAAGTGCTGAGAGAATAAATCTGTGGTGCCGCGACGCCGTCATTTAAGATTCATTAACAGATACCGCCCAGGCCGTGCCTTTATCACGTGTTTTGTTCCTTTAAATAACTATGGTGAGAATTGGTCTTTTTTTTTTTTTTTTTAAACAGGATTAGGCTTCGGGTTATTGCTGATTGGGTGTTATTTCTCTATAACATTTATGTTAAAGGAAGGAGAGAGCGAGGGCAAAGGCGGTGGAGATGGAGAAAGAAAAGATAGGGTGCTGAAAAGAGACAGAAGGGCTGGCGGCGAGAATGACGGCAGAAAATGAAAGAGAGGAGTTAGAGAAGGAGGTCAAAGGAGAAGCAGAGAGAGAGAGAGAGAGAGAGAGAGAGAGAGAGACCTAGAGAATCAATGGGATGCTGGCCCAGTTTAGCAGACAGCAGACAGGACCGTCCTTGTACAGTATCAGACGCTTCGCCCCTTTCCTCACAATAAGAAACCATGGCACTGCCTGACTCCAGCTCACTCGCTCGCTCGCTCTCTCTCTCTCTCTCCCCCTCCCCTCCCTCTCTCTCTCTCACTCTGGGCTGCGAGCGAACATGACACACGGGTGACTTCTGGGTGTCGACGCCATCTGTGTGATGAGCGATGGGCGTCGGGCGGCTTATCGGTGTTGTGTTTGTTGCGGTACGGCAAGCGAAGCCGAAACACGGAGAAGCAACAGCGGCTTCGCAGTTTTATCGCAAATCTGCAACCGACCAGCCGTGTCTCCATCATGGAGGAACAACTGGAGAATAATCTGCTAGTTAGAATAATGAGCAAATGTGTGAGAGACATTTTTTTTTTTAACGCCTCACCATTCAGACGGCCCACCGCTCAGAGGCTCAGTTTTAAAGCTACTGGTATCATATGAGACTATTCCTATTTCCAGCGGGGTCCCATGACCTCTGACCTCCAGCTGTGTGAATGAAAATGGGTTCTCTCCCCTTTGCAGACACGCCCACCTTCTGCTAATCCCATGCAGTTTGGGCCCCAAAGCCTGCAGTCCACATGTGTTCTTGTGGCCTGTTGTAAAATGGTGTGTGTGTGCAGACTGGGGCCTAAACAGTCTTGGAGCTGCATCAGTTGGCTTTGACTGGAAAGCTGAGACTCTTGTGGATTCAATGAGCCACATTTGATTCCTGTGTGATGATGTTGGCCCCCATAGCAGCCATTTCACTGCAGGCAGAGACTTTTGTCAAACTGGACGTCGCTGTAGAAAATGACCTCTAGTGACCTCTAGGAGAATCACAGCCTCATCAAACTTTACAGCCAAAAACTGGAGGAGGATTCAAAACACAAAAACAGGTTTGATCGGGAAATTTTCATCCAAAATTGGTATTCATCAGACACATTCCCTCATACATCTCATGCACACTCAGTGTCCACTTATCGGCTCCACCTGTACAATCTAATCCAGTCTAATCCAACTGTTGTGCCCTAAAGTTTCCTCTCCTGCTGCTTGTAATGCTCAGCTTGTCTTGTCGTCACGGTAACAGAGGTGTTCATTCACTTCTGTGTTTGGCATTGCGCTCATAGTTAGTGCTGCACTTTACTGACAGCTGTTTCCACTATTCTGTCCCCCCTCATTGTATATAAATATGGAGGGACAAAAAATCAGAAACCCCTCTCAGTATAATGCAGTCCAGTAGCAGACCTCTGCAAACTACAGCCTCAGTAATAAACACAGAATTAAAGAGACACATTCTGCACAATGTCAACACAAACTGAACATTATAAACTTTGTTAAAAGGTAGAAGTTATGGCAGAGCTGCTGAGCTGAGCTGCATTAGATTGTACAGGTGGATCTGATAAAGTGGACACTGTGTGTGTGTGTGTGTGTGTGTGTGTGTGTGTGTGTGTGTGTGTGTGTGTGTGAGTACATGCCTGTGTGTGTGTGTCTGCAGGCCTGTAGAACGCCTCCTGCTCTTAGCTATGCTCTGCCCCCACTGTGGATACTGTTGAAAATGTATGAATGTGAACCAGGCCACCGCTGAATAAGAGCAGGGAGTTCAGGTTTTTAAAAAATGTATATTTCATCATCTTCCTGTTTTCCTTGCAGGCAGACCTGGTGGAAAAAATAGACAAACTGAGGCGCAGAGTAATTTTGGAGGCATTATAATGTGGCCACGTGACTCAGTGTGCTCTCAGCAGGACCGGGAGAGAGTTCTCAGCGCCGATGAGTCAGAGCGCTGCCGGCCAGCCTTTAAACACACATCAGTCAGCGTGGAGGAGGAACCATCCTGCCATGCAAATGAACCGGGCCGCCAAAATACCCGCTCGCTCCCGAGGGACGGAAGCGGCGCCGTGCGCTTTAACTAAGAGGCAGAGGGAGTGAATCTGAGCCGGGCCGCCGGTGGCTCCGCGGGGTTTTCACATCACAATTTATTCTAACGTCTCCAGGCTCCAGCGACATGAAAAGGACCTGAAGTTCCCACAGAAATCCAAAATAGTGTTGGCTTTACCAGAGCTGCCCCCTGAGAGTCAAATCATCAGGCAGAAACCTCCACAGTCGACTCAGAAGAAGGAGTCAAAGAGATTTTTGTGTGTTTGGTTTCGTCTTTTAGATAGTTACTGTGCATTGCAATATTACAATAAAACAAGACACATTCTCTTAAAGGAGTATTCCAATGTTTTGGCCTTTTTTCTACTTCCCCAGACTGAGACCAGATGTTGGACACCATCTTCACCTCGGTACGTCCAGTGGTTCAGCTCCTATGGGTAGCATTTCCTGTTAGCTTAGCATAAAGACTTGAAGTCTATGGGAGTCATTAGCCTAGCTCTGTGTAAGTGAAAAAATAAACGTTGGATCTGTCTGAGTCACACAGCGGATCATGTGGAGGTGAGATGCACGTCGGATACAGACCTAGACTTTACTTACTGGGATTTTACAGTACGGCTGGACAGTTCGGTTACAAAAAAATTAATTTTACAGATATTGCGATTGTGACACGATTCACAATTTTGGTAGGAAACGTCGTTTTTACATCATAATTTTCATTTCCACTGAACAAACTCTAAAACTGATGACACTGTGATGTTTACTGGAGTCTGCACCAAACTCATTTTTTTCTTGTGTCTGGAGAAAATGATCTGTGTGTCAGGGCATCTCTGTGACACCACAGAGGCACACTTTATTTACATCAGTGTTTTGTCACATATTTTACCTTTTTCAAAAAATTGCACCTCTTGCGATTGGGATTTTGTACTTGGCCATATTTCAACAATATTTTGATAAATTGTGTAGCCCTAAAGAAGGTTAGGCTTAGCTAATGATTGACAGCTACTACTACAGGGACTCCTGCGACTGTGCCGCTGCGGAAAATCCTGTCCACCTACAGGCATAAAAATAATATTTATATTATTGCTTATTTTGGCTTTGCGATAATGTTTTTTTTCTATTCCAGTCCAATGCAACATGAGGATGACCATATAAATAAGGAAACTCTGATACACCGTCACTCATCATCACAATGCACCTCTGTCAACCACACATAGAAATAAACATCGTAATGATAAAGATGGACAAAATAAAGCCAATCAAGTCAGTAAATGACATCACCAATCGCCGGGAAGCTCCTCCCCCAGTCTGATGAACCACAGAGACGCTGAGATCAACAGGATGAAAAGCAGCACAAATGCTGTTCAGATTCCCACATCAGAGGGCTGGACTACGGAGCCGGATTAACAGACTAGCGAGGAGCTCACTGTGTCCCGACGGCGGCTCTCTTTAGACCCCGCCTCATCGCCACGGTAACAGATGCTGCAAACATAACCTGCTCCGGACCGGGTCATGTTCACAGTTTCAGCTTTAAATCTGATTTTTTTTTCTCTGTTTGCTTCAGGTAATGCGTCTGTTAGCCCTTTAAATCTGACACAGAATATCATCCACAAAACACCAGAATAATAATCCACAGCCGCTCCGTCCTGCTCTGAGGGAGACTTTTGTGTTTGCTCCTTATTTGCTGCCAAGTTTGACCCTGCAGGTACCTCATCTAATAAAACACCAGGTCTATCACACAGAGGCCTAATATGACATCAGTTACATTTATTTCACTTGATATTGACAAAAGCTATATTGATTTACATGAATCCTTCGTTATAGGCTAGTGTGAGTCCTAAATTCAATGCAAGAGTGTAATGTTAATTAATAGAAATAAAATGGAAGATAATTTAAGAATTTACACGAGCCACAATTTCCTGCTAACATTCTTCTCTGGCCTCATTTGCAGCCGCAGTGATAATTTTTTGTCCTCATAGCGCTCCATGATGACAGTTTTAACGTGAAGCCGCTCAGAGAAGAGAGTCGCGCTGCACAAAGCCAGCTGACAGCCGCCGCCCTGATACCGGTTATGTCTAATCGGGGCTTCAGTTTTGGTCGAGCCGGCTCACACCAAGAAAGCAAGGCTCTGTGGAAACGAGGCAGGGACTCACATGAAATCACTAATCAATAAGAAACTCGATCCTGAGTCGCTCCTGTACATGTGACCCTGGGATCAACAGACGTCAACAATAAAACTAACCCTAAGCCAGCACACTTCAGCGCACAGGACGTCGCTCACCAAGCTGGGGGGTGAAATGTATGCGACAAATTTCATCATATAACATATATACAGGGTTTCCACTACATGTAATTCATCGTGCCGCCACACCTTCGGAATGATGATTTTTTTTTCTTCCAGATGTTAAAACAATTTTAAATGGATATATATACACATATATAGGCTATGTAGCCTTTATTTGCGCAAATATACTTATTATAATCAGTTTGAAATGATAATTTAAATATCATGAAATGTTACATTACACTGCAATTAACTTTAGTCATCACCCGCCTGTTTGATTATTACTGCTGCGCGCTCGCAGAGGGAGAGAAAAGGGCAAGAGAAAGGTACCTAGGCAAGATTAAATTTAATCCATTTTTTTGGGCAAGCCTGTGAAAATGACCCTAATGTTATCGTTAATGTTAACATTGCAGCCTATAATTGCCAAATAAAATGCAATCTATTCTTTAACGCGGAATATCACCAAATTTGACATAATTTGAATTTTGTGTGGAATTTTTTTTGTGTGGAATATGAACGTATGTCTGGGGAAAATCACATGGAGGGAAGCAAATCTGGGTGGCACAACCCCTCCAGTGGTTTCACCTGCACCACCAAGAAAAAACATTACAACAACTGCATTACGATGCTGAAGCCCTCCCCCACAGTTTCAAAAAAATCCTAGAGGAAACCCTTTATATACATTATTTGAAAATAACCCTATTAACTATCTATTGCCACATCGCTCCCATTCTCCTGTATCCAAGCCCAGCGTTGTTTATTCTTAACGCCGTTATCGACATGTTTGCTGTCTTCCCGGGGCTTCATGACCATTTTACCATTCTTCTGTCTGATAACAGCAGTGACAGCCAAGGTCACGGCAGGCCCGGTAAAAACCAAACACGGCCACGTCGACCACAAACCAAAACTCCAGACAGAAGCCACATCCTGCCATGACTTTTTATCTTAGAATTAAATAACTGACAGATGACAAAAATGCCTCAAGCTGTTGGTTTAATTTTTAGGGATGCACAATATTTGATTTTTTTTTTTTTTTTTCTTGGCTGATAATTGATATGCTAATATTTTCCAACTCTTTTGGCTGATTTATGCACATATTTGTCCCACCTAATTGCAGGGAACATCAAGTTTCTCCTGTAGTGGAATTAAGATTTTATTATTACGTCTGTACTCTTATTGTGAAGGCCCACTGGTGTGATGCAGTCAGTGCTTTTCAACATGTACACATTCACAGAGCATCATAATTAAACTACTACTAATACAGTTTCCCCTCGGGGATCAATAGACGTTTTCTGATTCTGATTCTATTATGTTATGGAAAACGTCATTTTTAT
Organism: Myripristis murdjan; assembly: GCF_902150065.1. NCBI lineage: Eukaryota > Metazoa > Chordata > Actinopteri > Holocentriformes > Holocentridae > Myripristis > Myripristis murdjan. The sequence goes on from NC_043989.1 coordinate 2,298,146, forward strand.
TTTTATGAACCATTTCCCTCCAAACCCATCAGGTTCATCCTGCTGAAACAGGTTTGGATGATGCTTCCTGAGAAGGAAATCTGACCTATTTCACGAGTTGTAACCCACGTAAATAAAATGTAATCCGTGTCCACGGGGAGCGCCTCGTACAACCGGGCAGCAATTAAACGCATCTCCTCGGCCGCCGGCTGCCTGCTCGCGTTTAGGCCAGCATCGAGCATTTAGGTCGAATTAAAGCATCGTGTTATCAGCCTGTCATATCGGCAAGAAATCTGGAGTATTATTTTAATGCTACGACAGGGCATGTCTGCTCTCCCCGTCATCATTTGCCATTTTTACGGAGCCATTTGCAGCAGCTATTAGCCAAAACTATATAAGGACAGGAATACAAACAGCAAAAGAGAAAAAAATCACTGGAAAGAGGTGGGATTATCTCCTCCCTCTGGCTGATTTTTCATCTTGAAGAAAAACAGGATTTGAACATTGAAGAGGAGACTGAAGGACGTGGCATTAAGGATATTTTCTGCAGTGAAGGTAATGTGGTAATTATACCGAAAACGTGCCGATATTATTATTATTATGAATAAATCTGTCGTTATCTGCACCTTACTACAACTGCTTCCTTCTTGTTGGTGACGTCAGACTTCAGGAAGGCAGAGGGAATCATCAAACCACGTAAAGAACAGTATTTTCAGGTAGGACATTCAAACGCACCCTCTTTCCCACAGGCCCTGAATGCAGCACCACAGTCAGTGTATCTCAGTGACACACACAGCACCAGCAGCTGCTGCCCACAGTAAAAACCCAGGGGACACTCACTTCCTGTCGGTGTGGTCGAGGCCGCTGAGCCTGACGCCCTCGATCTGCTCGTTGCGCTGGCCGCAGGTGTTGCCGTAGCTGTCATATCCGAAGACGAGGCGCGCGGCGCCCCCGGTGACGATGGTGAACCCACAGATGCTGCCCTGCAAGAGAAGAAGAAGAAGACGAGCCGCCGTGAGCGTCCGGGCTGAGACTGCAGCTCGGCGATCAGCTGATCAACAGGAAATTAATCGGTTACAGTTTTGATAACAGAGCTGAAACAAAAAAATTCATTAGCGATTATTCCGCCAATTTTTTCTTGATAATTTTCTTTTCTGTGGTACAATCTACACAAATGTCCAGGACTAATTATTGGACCTCAAGGTAATTTTGTGAACCTTTTTCAGAGCCAAAAAAAGGTCCATATATGTTCCCAGGCAGAAAAAGACACATATATGTAAAGTTTCCTCTAAATGTTGAGGTACAGCGTTTGTTAGGCCAAATACAATGAATGAACACATAAATAAATCAATAAATAGAGGAAAATATCAATTTAAGGTAAGGAAATGAATGTGTAGATTTTTGGATAGGAAAACAGGTGATATAATTCTCCAGTCAACACTGTAGTTATAACACAGGAACAAAACTGGGCTCTATAACCTACAAACCTCAGAGACCCCGGTGGCTTTAATTTCTGAGAGTGCACCCAACTTGTAACCATAGCAACGTCAAAAAGCACAGCTGTCAAAGCTTACTCATTATCAACAAGCACAGCTGAGATATCGAGAAGAAGAATTACATCATGAGGACAGCAGAAAGCCTAAAACCTGGCATAAACATTCAGGTTTGGGTGCAAAACGTTCACCAAAAATGTGTGCACATTTTTATTTTCCATAGTTGGCAAATGAATGAAGTGTAAGCGAGATTATTAACTTGTAGGTGTATGTTAAACAGTTTTACACACACCTACATAATAATATGAATTGAGAATAATAATATGAGTTAATAATATGAGTTGATTATCCTGATTTAATCCATTAAAAACAGTGAAAAATGTCGATCACAGTTTCCAACAGTCCACAAGGTGATAACTTAAAAAATAAATTTATTTTACTGTCACAGGGGACTAAAGAAACCAGAAAATATTCACATTTTAGAGGCTGGAATCAGAGAATTTGGGCATTTTCTTCTTCAAAATGACTCAAAATGATTAATATGTTACCGAAATAGTTGGCGATTAATTAAAAAGTTGGCACCTAATCGATTATTCGACTAATCGGTGCAGCTCTAACATCATTTATCGAGTAAAAGCAGCAGCTGGCGGATTCACGCACACGGAGGTGAGCCTGCGTCTGCTGGCGTCGAGCCGCCATGACCTCAAAGTGAAGTTCTGCTTTGTGTGATAAAACCTCCTCATCTGCTCTTTTCTCGTTTCCGCTCCATTTCCTCAGGTTTTCTTACTATTTGCTGCCGCGATGCCCCACTTTCCCCACCGGAGTCATTAAAGTTGCATCTTTCATCTATTTCGGTCGAACTTTTCAGGTAAAATGCGGCTGCGTGTGACGTTTGGCGCCGCTTCCCGTGGAGCCCGTCGAGCAGCGATCGAGGCCGCAGGTTGAAGCCGTCAGCTGTCTGCCGCCGCTCTGACGGGGAGCAGGAAACCTCCTCAGCCTCACAGTGTGTGTGTGTGTGTGTGTGTGTGTGTGTGTGTGTGAAACCTCCTCATTTATCTCTCATCTTTCCCTTCTTCGTCGTGTTTTTAATCCGCTGCTCCGCCGAACCGAAGGAAACCAGAGTGAAGCTGAAAGACGGCGAATCCTCTGATCTGACGGACGGACGGACGGCGGCGGCGGTTTGATTTTTTTAATCACGACAACAGAGAGAAAACTTTCACTTTGCCTGCTTCAGCGAGAATGATCCGATCTGATGAGAGGACGACGGGAGGAATTCAAAGTGAAGTCAGTCGGGACAGACGGAACAGAGACATCAGGTGGAGGCGGAAGACGAAATGATGAAACCCAAAGTAAAATCAGCAGCAGGACCGAAGCGTTCTCTCAAAACGCTGAGTTCAGTGCAAATCAGAAATCCCTGCTGCACAGACTTCTGGTTTCCCCTCCTGGAGTTACAGGTGCGATCCTGCAGAAAGATCACTGATGTCTGAAATCTAAGAATTCAGAGAATATCTGTCCGTTCTGCATGTTCGCTGGAAAAAAAATAATCCTGCGTGGGTCAGGGCTGCACGACTCTTCCTATAATCGAATCGTAATTTTTCAATAAAAATATTTCATTGTGCTCGAATAAAACAACCAGACAGGACAGGAAAACAGACAAAAGAACATATCAAAGTGCTTGACTTCAAATTAAAAGTCCCTTGTAACAAAAAAAAACACCTAAATTCTCTTTTCCTGTCTTGAGGGCGAGTGACAGCGACGAAATCTGACCGTTGATTTCAGATGTCAGCGATCTTTCTCCAGAATCGCTGACTCTCCAGAATGCAGAGTTTCTACTTCTTCTTCTTCTTCTTGGCATCCGTTTTTGAAAATCCCGGGATTTTCCTTGTGTGAACAAACGCCACCAGATTCCCGAGTTGTTGAGCTCCAGAAAACTAGAATCATGACACATCGGGCAGGTCTGTCTCATCCTGCTGAGATCTGAAAAATTTGAAAAGCGTTTTCATGAACGCCCGGGAAACAGACGCCTTCAGATTTGGACGTGGGAAAGCTGCGCTCACATTTTGAAGGCAGGCGTCGCACACTGAGCGACTGCACTAAGCAACAGCATCACATTAGAGACGCCTGCATTTTTTTTTTTGTAATCACCTCGTCTTTCCGCTCGACCCTCCTGATCTGCTGCTGCTCTGAGAAGAACCACGTCTTGATGGACTCGGCCAGAATCTCAGATGCTTGCGGGCTGAACAGCAAGTCTGGACGTTTGTTTTTGTCTGAACCCGACCCGAGACGGGAGCAGAGGAACCGAGCCCGACCCGAACCCGACAGGCGTTCTTGTTTTGTGTCTGACACTGAACCCGACCCGAGCCTCAGATTTCATTCGTCCTCCATCACTCCATCACATTTACCACCTGAATTAATGTTTTTGTCCGAACCCAACCCGACGGGTCCTGACGGGCTCAGGTCGGGTATCCACCTGCAGGTCACAGCCAGACGCACCACCTATCAGGTCCAGATTCACATTAGTACATGCATGAATGTTAGCTTCTTAGCTTCTTAGCAAATCATTAGCTCGTCAGCCCCTCGCATTAACTAATTATTAGCTCGTTAGTGTCTTTGCTCGTTAGCTAATACGAGCTAAAACAAGGTTAAGGTGAGGTTAAGGTGAGGTTAAGGTTAGGGTTAAGGTTTTGCTCGGACGTGGATTTGACCTCGAGGGTCTCACGGGAAAATCCGTGTTTTGACCCGTCTGCCACCCCGCGTCCCGACACACACTCTGCCGCCCCCTTTCCTCCACGTCACCTCACTGCTCTTTCAGCCGCCTGCTGTTCCGTCTGGCATCTTTGCCTCGATGCTGAGCCGACTGGCCTCACCACAGCCTGACATGCTCTGATGAAGTCTGACCGAGGAAACGTCCTGCCAGCCTCTGACTGGGAGACGAGGACCTGCGAGCCTCTGAGCTGCAGATTAATATGAAACCAAAACCTCTTCTCATGTTTTTCGACAACAGTTTCTATTCACGATCAATCGGATTCTTTTGAACGGCTCTTTAGTCTGAACGATGGGAATCGAGTCATAGGTGAGAGCCCTTCTTTTTATCGCAATTTTCACCGTCGTTACTCTGCCTCTGACTGGCCAACCCTGAAGAATGATTTATGCTCGTTTCGGTGTCCAACTCCGGCGTGGATGGCGCTGAGCGGTGGTTCAAATAGACCTCCGTACCCGCGCCGTGCACCTCGCGGTTTGTCCAACAACACGGCACGGCGCCATGGAGGCCATGGAAGTGATGTTTCTTGCCATTGCAACAGCACAAACCACGAGTGGCCTGCCGTTTGCAGACACCGTGCCGTGCCGTGAGCACCATGAACGCAACATGGAGCCTAAACCAGCTTTAACCCTAAACGCCGTCCTGACCACAGCCTTAACCAACCAAAACCAACCGAGGCGACGAGCACGAGCCAATCAGAGACAGAGCAGAGAGGCGGGGAGGCGGGGTAACAAAGTCAGACTCAGAGGGAGACGACGTGTGAGGAAGAAAGAAAGAAAGAAAGAAAGAAAGAAAGAAAGAAAGAAAGAAAGAAAGAAAGAAAATGAGCCAAACTGGAAACGTAGCAGCATTTGGATGCACTTCAGCATTTTTAAAGGCAATGATAAAGCCGAGTGTGATATTTACAAATCAAATATATGAACAGCCGGTCTTTTGAACGGTTCCTCGAAAGGAACAGAGCTAAAACGGTTCCTGTCAAAGAGCCTTGATTCCCATCACAAGTGGTCAAAATGCAGCTCAGCTATCAGGGTTAGCCTGTCATGTAAAAACATTAACTCGGTCGTCTGATTGGCTCTGTGTGGAAAAAGAAAGTTTAGGCTTCTGTCCAGACCGTCGTGCAAATTCTTTAACTAAAGACTGACTTGTCAGGAACTTGCTGATGACAGCAGAAAAATCATAACTGGCCTCAGAACCAATTTTAATGTTCAAATTCCAGTCAAACGTCAAAAATAATAATTCATTAGAGATGCAAACTGCCAGTCAAATGCACAAACGCCGCATTTATTTAAGAGCTGATTGAAGTGAGCACATCGCCACTCCTCATTCTGCTCTTCAGACTGCTGGTGTGCTGTTAGCTCACACACACACACACACACACACACACACACACACACACACACACACACACACACACACACACACACACACACACACCAGGCAGAAGACAGTGAGTGTGAGCAGCAGATTTAGTGCGGCTGGTTGAAGAAGCCGTGTCTGGAGGATGTCTGGAGTCTGGATCCTCCCCGGTGAAACACGACCGGCTCGTCTTCACTCCTCAGTTTTACAGACAGAACACCATCGACCCAGACGGCCACACAAAAAAAAAAAGTGAAAAACAGAAAAAAAACACATGTTGACTGTGGGATGACTCAACTCTGCCTCTTTGAAATGCGCCGCCGGCCCACCGCGCCTCGCTTTCAGGTGCGAAGAAATGAATATTATGCAAATGCAGCCATTAAAACAAAAACTCCAGTCCAGCTGCAGTTTTCAGCTGAGCGATACGGACCAAATCAAATATCACGATACATGTGATGATGTAAATATGACAATACTGTAGGATGTTTGCATAATCTATTTAGACACAAACCAGGACAACACTTCTGTCAGATCATGACACTGATATCCAAAATCCCATATCACAATATCAACACAATGGTTTGTTCATATCCACACATTCAGGCAGGTTTATGAACTGATTTATACTGAGGAATGTGGGCAGTGGGGAAAAGAGTACTGCAAACTGCTGCTCCAGTAGAAGTACTGTTCCTCTGCTGGTATGTGACTGCAGTAGAAGTAGAAGTACTGTCACTCTGCTGGTATGTGACTGCAGTAGAAGTAGAAGTACTGTTCCTCTGCTGGTATGTGACTGCAGTAGAAGTAGAAGTACTGTTCCTCTGCTGGTATGTGACTGCAGTAGAAGTAGAAGTACTGTTCCTCTGCTGGTATCTGACTGCCGTAGCGGTACTTCTTGTCTTTGCTGACCGAGCTTTTATTGTGAAAAGTTCCACAGCCTGTCATCGACCATCTGTTCTCTGTGATGGATCTGATTTAAAATGCAGTGAAGGACAAAACTCAAGCAGAAATAGACTGAAGGAAAAGTCAAAGTACTGACTTTAAAAAAAAATACCCCAATAAGTACAAGTACACAAAAATGTTCCTCAGTTACAGTAACGTGAGGAAGTGTAATTAGTTACTTCCACCTGTGTGTGTGAGGTTGTGTAAAAATGCAGGAAATCGGTTTTCAATTGCTGAATATTTTTTGGACCCCCCTACGGTCGTGTCCTGGGACGCCCAAACTCTGTGTGTGTGTGTGTGTGTGTGTGTGTGTGTATGTGTGTGTGTGTGCAGAGACCCTGCCCTCTGCCTGGATTTTCTTGTTTCACTGAGCTCGGGACTCGTCTGGGCGTCGGCCTTTGGGAAGCAGGTGTGCAGCTCCCAGCCAATCACAGCACAGCACGGTGCCAGATCAACAGCACCACGTCCAATAGGAAGCTACGAAAATCATGGACGCGAAAAAAAAAAAAAAAATGTAGCAAGGAGAGTGAATGTGGGGTTGGCTTTCACTGAGGAAGAGGAGGAGGAGGAAGAGCGACGCCACGCTGCTGGTCGGTTTTCTGTTGGACAGGGAGGGGCTGACGGGACAGATTTTTTTCCTAAGACGCCGACGTTACATTTTGCGCGTGTTTCGTTCCGTCACCATCCTAGGAAGCAAAAGCTTATGGCCAAGGGGGAGGAGCCAACTTTACAAATTCTGTTCTCATTCTGTTTTTAACGTGTGATTTGATGATGTGAGCCTTTCAAAGGTTAAAAAAGGTAAAAAATAAAAAAAAAGGAATGGATTTGTTTTTCCTAATAAAATTTCCTAAAAAGGTAAAAAAAAAAAAAAAAAAAAAAGGAATGGATTTGTTTTTCCTAATAAAATTTCCTAAAAAGGTAAAAAAAAAAAAAAAAAAAAAAAAAGAATGGATTTGTTTTTCCTAATAAAATTTCCTAAAAAGGTAAAAGAAAAAAAAAAAAAAAAAAGGATGGATTTGTTTATCCTAATAACAATGAATCTTATGCATGATCACATCTGAGCTCAACAGAGGTCTGCCACAGCATGGAGAGCTAACAGTAGCTTGGTAACATGGGCAGCAGCTGTAGCTAGATTTTTGCGATCCATCCGTCCTTTTCATTCATTTTCATATCAAGAGCCAATATAAACAGAACATCTACAGAGGCTTCACGTCGTATAAGACGCAAAAACACACAAAGAAAAGACCGTAAAAGAAAAGGAAAACAATCATGGAAACCAAAAAGGAAAACAAAATCATAACCGTCCCTACGACGAGTCTCTTTCCACCCTCGCCGCTCCACACAGAGGTGCCCTCCCTCCATCCCTCCACCCCTCCACCTAGAGCTTTTTGAGGACATCGCCAACCAGTCATTTTCCCTTCCCCAGAATCCTCCTTGGCAGGACCTGATCTGTGCAGGGATCATTTATAAATATGAGCCAACAGGATATCAGTTAGGGACAGAAACACAGTGTAACGGGCGGAGGGGCGTGACTGTTCAGGAACCTGTGACCGTCATACTGCCTGAGTTTCTGTAATTTACAGCTTCCAATGTGCAGCATGACGTCGCCATTAAAGATAGATAGACAGATAGATAGATAGATAGATAGATAGATAGATAGATAGATAGATATACTTTATTGATCCCAACCAGGGAAATTCTGGTGTTCCAGCAGCAACAGTAGAAACATATAATAAAGTTAAATAAAATAGAATAAAGGCTAAATATGTACAATAAAGAAGCTGTTTTCCAGGTGGTAAAAGTAACGGGAGGTTCCTTTTTTGTGTTTGTGTTTGTTTGGTTTTTTTTGGTTGAAGGCTTGAAATTTTGCATAAAGCATCCCAGAGGTCACTTCTTGGAAACCACTACGCTGGCAAATTCTGAGCGCTCACCTTCCCAGTCCTCTGCAACCTTTCTACGTGTGCAAATAAATGAGGAAGGCATCGCTTTTGCCTCTGTGAGGTTTTTCTTTTTTTTTTTTTTTTTTTTTCCCTCCTGGTGGATGCCGGCCATAAGAACACCATGTGGCAGAAACAGTCTGAGGTCTGGCTGCTTTTATTAAAGCTGCCTGCGACAGCCCGCTGTGCAGAATCTGGGACGAGAGAATAAAATAACTGCCACGTCCAGCAACACCTTGAGCCTGACAGAGCTCTGAACACACACAGCGTTATGAGATGGGACTGTTATGAGGAGTATAACAGTGCAACCAAGCATGATAAAGTCACTATATGTCTCTATAGGAATATTACAGTGATGACACAGAAAAAAAAAACATACAAGGCCCCACAAGGTCACTACAAACCCACTATTTAGCTGTAATAATACTGCTGGAATATTGGAGTAATACCATAAAACTAAATGATATAGTGTCACAATAAACTCACTGAGTATCTTGAAATCCCTTTAAGAATATTATACATAATTGCAATAGGAGATTAAAAGAAAACATACTAAAGTACCACAGTAACATTACAAAACATACTGTGTCCCTGTACGAATATCATAGGAATATTACAGCAATAACAAAGAGATAAATATTATCAAACACCATAAAACCACCAATAAACCTCCTGAGGGAATATTAGAGAGTATGGAAAACCCCAAATGCACCATAGGGTCAAACAGCATGGTCCAATAGAGAGATTATAGGAATATTATAGAAATATTACACAGTAACAGCATGGAAATTCCAACCACCACCTATAAACTGACTCTTGCGCACCACAGACACTTTCACACAGCTGCTACCTTATTAAATACTATATGTTCATTATTAACATACCATATTCAAAAGTAAGATTTAAGAAATATTACATAAATATTAGAGTGCTACCATGGAAATATCAATGTTTAATATATAAATACAACTCACTATTGTGCACGTGCACGTGTCTTCAGGAATATAAAGCGAGGAAAGAAGCCGACATGTATAACACAGCCAAAGGAAGATTATT
>NC_043989.1:2312666-2315166 GCF_902150065.1 Myripristis murdjan
CCCAGATTGTGGTTTTCATTGGATGGAGTTCAACCAACTTGCATGAAAAAGTCTCACATGTGACTGAGACCTCATATGTTTTTTTTTCTACATTGTCTGTTACTGTGAGAGCAGGCCATATAAACTCAGTGGCCAGTTTATCAGCTCTGGTTGTATAATCTAATCTAATCTAATCCAGCTGTTGTGCCTTAAAGTTTCCTCTACTGCTGCCTATAATGCTCAGCTTGTCTTGTTGTCACAGTAATAGAGGTGTTCATTCACTTCTGTGTTTGGCATTGAGCTCATAGTTAGTGCTGCTGTTGGACTGGACTGCACTTTACTGACAGCTGTTTCCAGTATTCTGTCCCCCCTCGTTGTGTATAAAGAAGGAGGGACAAAAAAAAATAGAAACACCTCTCAATATAATGTAACCCAGTAGCAGACCTCTGCAAACTACAACCTCAGTAATAAACACAGAATTAAAGTGACACATTCTGCACAACGTCAACACAAACTGAACATTATAAACTTTGTTAAAAGGTAGAAGTTATGGCAGAGCTGCTGAGCTGAACTGGTCAGACTGGACAGGTGGTCCCGAGAAAGTGGACACTGAGTGGAAATCCAGATTACCAATCTAGCCCCATTTAATCTGCTAATTGGGATTTAAATGCAGTTTGATGTGTGGCCACTAGAGGTCAGTGCAACATCACATTTAGACCCACCAGGCTGGTTCAGCTCATCAGACAGCAACAAGTTATTCTGCAGGATTCAGTTAAATAAACTCTTATTATTTCAGATGGAACAAAGGAATCATCTCTGTTGTAAACTCTTTTGTGAACCATAAATAAATACATTTCTAATGTTTGAATCAATTAATCAATTAAATCAATCAATTAAATAATTTCATCATCTTTTACAGCAAAATGGCCCCACATTACCTTGAAATAACAAACATCATTTAAAATGTTAATGTGATGTTATTACAATATTTATTACAGTGTAACAACAACAATAGATTCTTATTAATGTGACAAATGCAACAACACATTTAATTATGTATCAAGAAAAAAGTTAGAAGGAAAAAGACAACAACATACAGTTTTAATAAATTAATGGGGTCTTAGTTGCACTGACATGAGCTCCGTTAGCTGCAGGCTGTTATGGCCGTGGTGTTTGTTCTGGTGTAGCAGGGAGGCCGTGGCTCCGGCGGCTGTGTGCCGTGTGAACGAGAGCGGCAGCAGATGTCTGACAGGAAACAGGAAGCAGGAGCGATTACAGCAGGAGGAGCAAAACTGAACTGAAGTGACCTGAGCGCTGAGTCAGTGTTCTGTCAGGAACAAAACTGACAACATGAATACTCAGAAAATCTTCAGGATGACACAACACATCTCATGACTAAAACCTCAGCATTGTGTGTGTAAGTGTGTGTGTGTGTGTGTGTGTGTGTGTGTGTTCAGCAGTGACTCTGAGTCTCAGCAGGAGAGACGACTGAGTCAAAAATAAGGCATGCGATAAATTTTAAAGGATAAAACTGGTGTAATTTACCTATTTTCCTCTCACCACTGATGCCCATGAGAAGCATAAAGCCACAGGCAGGAGTGACTAATGTGTAATAAGACCCATGTGTAATGTAAGGGAACACATCTATTTTAATCATTAATGAATTAACATATGTATTGCAGTTTCTCCCTACAGAATCTCATATTAATTATTATTATTTTGCACTTTGTCTGTTTTGTGCAGGTCTTACAGCCCCTGGACGCTGCTGCTACTGTAACTGAGTAGATTTTCATGTACTTGTACTTTTCTGAGTATTCTTTAAGGTCAGTACTTTTCCTTCAGTCCATTTCTGCTTGAGTTTTGTCCTTCACTGCATTTTAAATCAGATCCATCACAGAGAACACATGATCAATGACAGATTGTGGAAGCTTTCACAATAAAAGCTCAGTCCGCAAAGATGAGAAGAGGACCCTGCTTCTGCTGTTTTGGTTCTCCTTTTTTTTTTTTTTTTTTTTTCTTTGTCATTTCCAAATTTCACAATAAAAGCTGCATCATGAAAAGCTGCAGCAATGACCAATTAGACTCAACTGGCAAAATAAGTGTGGAAAAAAAGGGAAAAATATTAAGGGTGGCGCTATACCAGGGTGGCCAAGTTTTATTTTTTATCATAAAAATTTCACTCATTCACTTAAGCTGGAATTCCAAGTTTAATGTCACTCTCGAGACCCGGAGATTGTTTTTTCCCGACTCCCAAGCAAACATGAATGCAACATTTAGTTTAATGTAAAGAAAAGATGAAAGAGGAGCACTGCTGAGTCAAAAAATGGATTTTTCTGGTGTTTGTGGAGTTTTTCTGGATATTCACTATAATAATAATAATAATAATAATAATAAAAACTCCAAGGTGCTCTGTCTCCTTTAATAAAATCTTTTATTTGAAATGGTAAAGATAAAAACATGGCGCCCACGTGCTGCTGGCTACTGGCTTTCATCAAGGTTCCCCAGTGTAGTTATGTGTTGT
>NC_043989.1:2320166-2377666 GCF_902150065.1 Myripristis murdjan
AATGAATTCCTCTCAGAACTCAAGTTTAGGGAGGTGGACAGTGTGTGTAACCACGTCGGGTGTGTGTGTATGAGTGTGTGTGTGTGTATGTGTGTGTGTGTGTGTGTGTGTGTGTGTGTTGTTGTTGTTGTTCCTTGTGTTGAAACCTCATCTTATTTCTGTCAAAAACATGGGGAAAAGCATGAAAATTACCAAGAAATGAATAAAATGATACATGAAAATTATGCAAAAAAATGCAAAAAAATTAATTGAATGAAATTTTTTAAAAAGGTAAATGATGTGAAAACCAGAAAAAAGAAAACATTTTTCCTGTAACATAATAATTATAATGATATTTTTCTTGACATTTTTCCTATAATAATTTTTAAAAATAATTTTCTAATCTTTCTCTCTTAAAACAAACTGGTCATTTTTTCTTTCTTTCTTTTCTTTTCTTTTCTTTTCTTTTCTTTTCTCCGCTGATGTCCAGGTCATTTTCTTGTTTTGTCCTGATTTCTTGTCATTTTTTGGGGTCACTTCTCGTTTTTTTTCCCCATGTGTCCTCAGCCTCCATGTGTGTCCTCAGCCTCTGTGTGTGTGTGAATTATTTCAGTTTCTTTGCTCCTCCTCTTCCTGTGTGACCTGGTGGCTTAATGTTATTCTATTTTTTTATTTATTTATTTATTTTCTAATGGATGCCCTTGTTACCTCTGACCTGGTACAACAGTTGAAAACTCCCCTCTCAGGCTCACAAGGAAATGAGCAACTTAGCAAGAAATGATCTGAAAATCTAAAAGTTTTATTTTTTTGTGCAAGAAAATAACATGGAAAGAGAAGAAGAAGAAAGAAAGGAAGGAAGGAAGGAAGAAAATGACCTTAAAAGAGCAAGAAATAGAAAATTAAAAATATTACAAACAGAAATTTTAAAAAACTTGGGAAAATGTCAAGAAAACTATAATTATTACAGTTACCTAAAATTATGTTACAGGACAACAACATTTTCCTTTTCTTTCTTTCTTTCTTTCTTTCTTTCTTTTTATCTCATTTTTTTCCTAACTTCTAATTATTTTTTGTCACTTGTTGTCTTTCTCTCTTCATGTTTTTGTAAGAAACCAAATGAATCTGCTCAGGTTTCAAACTCTACTCTAGTAGGAACTGCAGTAGTAACAGTAGTAGTATTTGTAGTTGTACTCGCAGTACTGCAGAATGGTACTCAGATTACTTCCTGCTCAGCTCTGCTCGCGCAGCTGGATGCCAGTGGAAACTTTTATTGTGAAACAGCGTCAGTGTGGTTCAGAGCTCCGTGACCGACAGTAACCCCAAGTTACACACACACACACACACACACACACACACACACACACACACACACACACACACACACACACACACACACACACACACACGCCGGAAACAAACTGGGTTGACCTTCAAAATAAAACGCAAAAGTGATGAGATTTGGGGAAACAAGTCCTGGCATGAACTCAAACTGAGGCTGTTGCTGATGTCGGACTGAAGTGAGTCTGTGACTCTGCGCGCATATTTAATATTTTTCTATTATTTCTATTGTTCAGGGTTTGCATCATCACCACCCCCAGGAGCTCATGACACTTAAAAGGACATTTGTCTATTTGCGTGATTTGACTTTGCATTAAAAAAAAAAAAAAACACAAACCTTAAGAGACTTCCTGCAGACATTTTGCAGCTGATTTCCTGTATTTTACTTTTCACTTCGACTCAGTATCTATTATCTTGTTGTTGTTATGTTTATTGTTTTTGCTCTTAGTTTGATCTGCATCTCTCTCACTTTGTCACTGAACAATATTTTAAGTCTGCAGTATGTTTGAACACTGTGTATGGATTAGTTTGAGAGCAGATTTGCAGTCAGAAAGGACATTTTGGCAGAAAAAAAGAAAGAAAAGTAATGAACAAAAATTTAGAAAAATGGAAATGACCTGAAATCAAGCAAATAAATAAAGTCCTAGGGGAAAAACACCCGAAAATTTGCTTCTAAATAAATACAATACATAATAAATACAATATATAGTAAATGCCTAATAATAATTATAAATAAAGTTACCTTTTTGTAGCCTTTTACTTCTTTCAAATTTTTGGTTCATTTCTAACGACATTGCGCTTTGTCTCTATTTTTATTTTTTTATTTTTATGAATAAATGCAGCCCTTTGTGCACTGAACCCCCGGACATCTTCAGTCCACGCAGATTTTTGCTCTTTTCTTTCTTCCCAACAAAAACAAAACCTTTATTCGGGGAGACGCAGAGCGGAAGTGCTTTGTGTTGCTGTGTGCGGCTTGACGCAGCGGATGTGTGTGCGTGCGTGCGTGCGTGCGTGTGTGTTTGTGTGTGTGTGTGTATTAAAGCTGCAGGGGAGAGCAGAGGAGGAACAGATGCTTGTAAAAAGACGCAGAGGAGGAGAGAGCCGCTCCGCTCAGCCTGCGGACCAAACCCTGATGTGACTCCCTGTTTCTGCCTGCGCACCGCAAACTCCAGGTACGGACTACTTTCTCTCTCTCACTTGTTGCTTTCGACATGATTTTTTTTTTTTTTTAATCCTGGGGGTTAGCCGCTGTGCGGGTCCAGGTGCGGGCAGGACGGCTCGGCGTCCCGTCTCCAGACTTCGCTGCGGGACGCATGAAAACCAGGCGAGCCAGCTGGCCAGAAAACTCCAAAAAACAGACAAATAATTCAAATTACCAGCTTTTCATACCAAGAAGTCCCGTTTTGGTGAGCGTTGTGTTGTTGTAGGAACTCCTGGGTGGTGTTTTTTAAGAGCATTCTTGATCTGAAACCCCGCAAAAACCGCACGGGAACAGCTGAGAGGAAACACGGTGTTCACTCAGAAACACTTCGGGGTTCATGTTGAAGTTTAGAGAAGAGAAAAGTGTAAGGTGAAGAATACCTGCGGTTAAATAATATTTTTTTAAAAAGCTGTTTGTGTTAAGTCACAGGGGCTTTGTGGTGGTACAGATATTTATCTGAACATGGAGAGTAAAAAAAAAAAAAAAAAAAAGCTTTTGGAAACTAATTTGGGGTTGATGTTAAGGTTGAAACGTGCAGAGGAGGTTTTTGTTCGTTTGCTTGTTTGTTTGTTTGTTTCCGGGCTGAAGTTTGTAGTTTGTGTCGGGTCTCATCAGGTTGGATTGAGGGGAAAAAAGGACAAAAGGTTTAAGAACAGAGAGCGGATGCAGTTCCTCCTCCTGCCATCGGCGGCGCTAAGACAAACATTAAAAAAGAAAAGAAAAACACAGATTTTTACATAAAGTAGCTTTCGCTTTATTTTGCTCTTCATTCTAAGAGAAATTGTTGTGCAAATCAATTCTTCACATTTTTTGAAATATTTTTATAATATTTCCCGTCAGGTAATTTTAATTATTTCTATTTTTATTGGTATTCAATATTAGAGAAATTATTAGTGCAATTTAATTCCTCATATTTTTAGAAATATTTTAATAATAGTACTTATAAAGTAATTGTATTTATTTTGTCTTCATGTTAGTAATCAGTCAGTAATGAAAGCATAGTGGCAGTTCAGAATTTAATCATCAAAGATTTAAAACTGTCAGTTTAAAAACCACAGAGTGGATTTTCTTGCAGGTTTGGTGTCTCAAAAAGTGTGTGTGTGTGTGTGTGTGTGTGTTAAATGCTTTCTGATCAGTGTTTACCTGCTCTGTTACACACTTGATCTAATCATTTGAGGGATGTGTGTGTGTGTGTGTGTGTGTGTGTGAGGAATGGGGGGGGTGGGGGGGGGTATGGTCCAGGAACACACACACACTCTGTCTGCCCACTTTGCAGTCACTTCACACCACTTCCTGTAATGTAAATGAGCTGCAGGACGGTGATCAAAGTGTGTGTGTGTGTGTTGGAGGGGGGTCACAGACAGTGTGGTGGTAATGTCTGGATGGCTGTGCAAATGCAACACACTCACCTTCATCCTCCTCTTCCTCGTCTCCACTCGGACTCTTCCTTCATTTGATGTAATTTTTTTTTTAAATTGGCAGTAATTGGTGGCAGATTCAGGACAAAAATTTACGCCTTAAAAAACCACCTTCTTCACATTTCTAAAGTTCTTCTCCTAATTCCTTTAAATCTAGTGTCACTTAAGTCCATGATTTGAAAATGCTCCACATTTTCGGGCATGCAGAGACAAAAAAGCTCAAATTGAAGTGGAGAAGTCTATATCTGTTTTATGTTTAATGGCTGAAAAAGGTGAAATTTAACTTGATTTCCTCACAGAACACCTCCCATCAGCAGCTTCAGCCTGAAAAAAGTCAAACCTTTGTTGAATAATTTTTTTGGTGAGAAGATGTGTTGATTATCTGCATCTTACGTACATGAGATGTCAGCATCGGCTCAAGAGGAGCCGTATCGGTCAAAGTCTGTTTGAGAAACGCCTCCGTGTGAGGAGGAAGATGTGAGGAGGAGGAGGAGGCTTGTCAGCTGCAGATAGAGCGGAGCTGACCTTTGACCCCGGCACCTTTGAGCCGGGCGCTGACTGGCTGAACCTGCGAGCGTCTCTCTTCTTTTACGGGTCTGAGCGTCTGTGTGCCTTTCATTTCAGCCGAGGCCATCGCCGGAGCAGAGCCCGTCCGGCCCGACATGTCCGTCTTAACGCAGCTGGGCCTGCTGCTGTGGAAGAACTTCACCTACAGACGGAGACAGACGGTGAGCCGCCGCCGACGCCGCCTTTAGCCAGGAACACATCTAGAGCCAGAAACCTGAACAAGAAAGCAAAAAGCCTTGGGTTGTTGCAGATTTTTGAGAAGTTGCAGTAACTTTATAGTCATTTTTATAAACTTAACCAACTTGAGCTGTTCTTTATAAATTCAAGATCTGTTCATTTGCCGGTTCAGACGCTTCAAGAAAACCAACCAGAGGTGAAGAGCGTGTTTGATCGCTTTAAAAACTTAATGAACTCTTTTATAAATTCCTTAAACCGGAAAGTTGTAATTTGTAATTTGAGTTGGATTTTAAGTTTGTTTTTTAACAGACTGTCAGGATCTCATAATTTGCTGGCTGTCCAGTTTCAGAAGCTTGGAGCGAAATCAAATCATTGCTGTAACTTTATAGTCGCTTTATAAACTTTATGGAGCTCTCTGCGCTCCTAACATCTTGTAATTTCTTGCCGTTATCTAAAACAACCAGCTTCAGATTTTGTAAACGAGTTGTTTGCCGGGTCGTAAAAAGCGAAGCGGCTGTGGTGAAGAGCACGTCTGGCTGGTGACCGTAAACCTCAAAAGGCTCCATAAACTCCTGAAATCAGACAGTTTGTTTTCCAGATTAAACACACAGCCTTTAAATAATAATATTCTGAAGATGCTCAAAGCCTCTCTAATAAATGATATAATAAAGTTTTGTAAGTGAAGCAGGCACGTAAACTCTTGCGAAAGCTTTCAGTTCAGGTCTTTGTGCTTTATTGACATGGAAGTTAAGGAAAGCGATGCCAACATCTTAACACAGAGATTACAGGTCATATCTGTGTGTGTGTGTGTGTGTGTGTGTGTGTCGATATAATGACTGTTTGTACTCACATTAGTTTCCACACAGTCTAACCAGGGCTGGGTGATAATGGTTGAAATCAATATGAAGATAAACAAGGTAAAGAAACAAACAAAAAATAATCTGCCAGTAGAATGAGATAATCCCATTTATCATTTTCTTGATCCCAGTGGCTAATCTGCCTTATTCTGCCTTGTTTCAACATAAATTATATATATATATATATATATATAAAAAATCCTAAAACAAGTGAAACTGCCCTGGCAACAAGTGTGGGATTATCTCATCCCACTGGCAGATTATTAACCTTGATGGCAGAAAAACAAGATGGAAAAACTGAATAAGGGATTTTTTTTTTTTGGCAGTTTCAGTAGTTTCAAATAATAACCTTCAAATATTTCATACCTGTATTTTAAATAGTCTCCACAGCAGAATTGTGTCAGAATAATCCCAAATCGCCTGAATTCAGACTGTGATCTGTCTTTGTACATTCTTGTGTCTTTCTGAACTTTTATACTTTTATAATCTCATAATCCCTGCTCTGTGGTTGCTGCCGCCGGCGTGCAGCCTCCCTCCCTCCTGTCACTTTAAACATCTCAGTTCGTCATTAATTACCTCTTTAATCCGTCGGGTGGGACGGTTCGTGTTCGACCGAGCGTCGGGCTGCGATGCGTTTGAGGCCCGCAGGCGGCGTGGGATAAATTCCTCGTGACTTTACAGTAGGATGTGGACGTGAGTGCAGATACCGCTGTTTTTTTTTTTTTTTTTTTTAAACGCTCACGTCTGCGCGCCTGCAGTGTAAAAACCTCAAACTGGAGCTCGACTCGCTGGGAGGATTTATTATTTTTTTTGCTCCAACAATGATTATTTCCTTTTTCCATTAAACGTATCACTTACTTTTCATTTTCAGAGATTTAAACCAGTTAAAGAGAAAGCACAAAATAAGGTTTATGTAATGATGCAGGGGAAGGATTTAATGAGTTTTTCTTCTTCCTGCTCCTTTTCAAACATAATTTCATTCCCATTAACCACAACCTCTTCTTCTTTTTTGTGGTTGTGCTGCGTTCAAAATAAATGGACAACCAGCCAAGTCTGATGGGAAGTGATCAGAGTCCAAGGAGCGAAGAAAAGGAAGACATTAAATAGAAGATAGACCCGCATTCGGCATCCGTCATTGAAACGATTCCCCGGTTATTGACATTTTAATCAATGAATCGACTAATCGTTGGCCTCGAAACTCGCCTCGGTCGTCGTTTTTTAATTATGATTTGTGTTTTCCGGCTCATTTATTCACGCCGGTTCTCGCTTTTTTTTTCACATTTGACACTTTTTTGCTTCGGTTTCACTTCCTCGCTCGTCTGTATTGCAAGCAGCCGGCGGGAAGGAGGTCAAAGGTCAGAGCCTCGGTGATAATTGGTAATTGATGTCGTAATGCTCCTGCTCTTCCTTGAATCATCTTGTGAAGATAAAGAGCTGCAGGGAATCTGCAGTTCTCTCTAATCATCGTCAATAATAATAATGATTTTTCCCCCCTCCCTCCCTCTCCCTGCCTTCCGCCTCCTATTAAAACTGCATGAGGGGAATCGGCTCGGCGAGAGACAGGCTGACTTCCTGTTACTGCGAGGGGCCGATCGAGTCGCATCGATCGGCCCCTCGTCTGTCGTTCATTATGAATGAGATCCTAAGAATAAAGAGCTGAAGCTGCTTCCTGCTGCGTCGGGCCGCAGAGACGTTTTAGACGAGGCAGCCGAGAAGCTTTTAAAAGCTCCAGACTGTGTGGGACGCTGGTGCTAATTGTGTGTGTGTGTTTGTGTTTCTGTGTGTGTGTGTGTGTGAGTGTGTGTTGGGGGGGTAAAGTAGACAGGCCTAATGGGTTTCCACTGTAAACACTCACACTCTGCCCTGTTCCCCCTGCAGCTTCAGCTCCTGGTCGAGGTCCTGTGGCCGCTCTTCATCTTCTTCATCCTGATCGCCGTGAGGCTCAACTACCCGCCGTACGAGCAGCATGAATGTGAGTCCGACCTTTATTTAAACGCCCCCCCCCCCCCAAAAAAAAAAAAAATCAAGGTCTAATATCTGAGTGGATGCGGCGTCTCCAGGGCGTTGAAGTTAACCGGATGTTTCGCAGATCCAGATCAACACTGAGGTCTAATCAGCTGTTCTGTTGTCCCAGAGTCAACATGGCTGCCACGTTCCATTCAGACAGAATCAAGCAATTCCAGTGAAACGCTCGTCCTCCCATTCCCGGGACGGGACGGGAGGACATTAATATTGATTTGATAATGTTAAAACACAAGTCAGACTTTGTCGTCGCCTTCCTGACTTATTTAAAAAAAAAAAAAAAAAGAGATGAGAGGAAAACAGAGCGAGTGAGAGCAGATAGAGCTAATGAGAGAGAGAGAGAGAGCAGTGGTGGTCGAGCGAGCTAGAGAGTGAATGAAGAGAGGGAGCAGTGGTGGTGAGAACAACACAGAGAAATAAAATTTTAGTTTCTGTTTTTTTTTTTTTTTCCCTGTGGGTTGCGTCCTAAAGATCAAACACGTCTGATTTTGTCTCAGGAGTCCTGAAGCGATCAATCAGCACTAGAACTGAAGCAAATTCAGTCTTTGCCTTAGTCGTAGTTGTAACTCACCGGAGAAACCGCCCCGTGATGCGATTCAGATAATCTCTTGAGACAAAATCAAAACGTGTGAGATAATCTGTGATGGAGTCAGGAAGCTTTGGTGAAAGAAATAAAGAGCTCAAGCAGGACGTCCCATCACCTTCCCACTGTCCACCTCACAGCCACTGGTCGGGCTTTGTCTTCCATAACACCCCCACTCCACACACACACACACACACACACACACACACACACACACACACACACACACACCATCCCCCACAAACACTCACACACACTCTCACCAGCCTTGCAGCACTTGAGCTCTCAGCTGTCAGGTCTTTGTCATTCAGATGAGCTGGAGGCTGTTGTCAGGTTGTCTGATATTATCAGAAGGTAAAATGCAAATCTGAATTTCAAATCACGGTGACAATTGCAGTGTGTATGTATGTGTGTATATGTGTGTGTTTGTGTGTGTTTTAAAGTCACAATTATGTAAAAATGGCCTTTTTACCTCATTAGCTGAGTCTCAAACCCAGATTTTTATTTATGTTTTATCTCAAAATGCCGTTATTGTTTATCTGAAATGTGCTGTTTTGTAGTGTTGAGTTAGTTTGTGGTGTAGCAGCATCACACAAACATCTGTCGCAATCTCTTCCTAGCTGATCTCCCATTGGTTTACACTTTTGAATAGTCCCACCCCCACACCGCCGCTTCAGCGTCCCACCTCAGCTGGAAATACGTTGAATCACGGCCACGAGATGCTCTCAGAAAGCTGATGATCTTTAAATGAAAATTAAATTCAGCAGCAACATAAAAACATGCCACAAGGCGCCTAAACTACATAAGAGGATCCTTTCTAAATTTAGCAGCCGGGCCGGATGTCAGCTCTAAAGTCAGAGTTAACCCGATGAAGCGAATCGGTGTGAAAAGCCACATTACCGTCACTTTTTGCACATCCCTCGCCTCGTTTATGGCTCACGGGCCGCGTGTTTTTGCGTTGAGGCCAGGGTGCATGCTGGGAGGATTCCTGTGGTGGTAATCAATGTTCTGGAGAAGGTCCAGCTGCCTCTGATAATCAGATTTTATCTCGTCTTGTATCTCGCGGAGCATCGCGACCCTTGCACCTTGCATCCGCCGTGCAGAGAGCAGATTTTCATTCAGTGGAGCGAGAGAAGTCCGCGAGGTTTCTGAGGACATTCTGTAATAGCTGCAGCTGTCAGTCACTTAATGGAAGTGTGATTGGCAGGATGTGAGTTGTGCTTTAATGACTCTTTATTATCTCGCCGATTATTGGCCTCGCAGGAAGTTTCAGGTTGAATGAGCCGCTGCGATCCAGATGAAACCCCAAATGGAAGCGATTTAGCCCGTAAACTGAACCTCCGCAAACAAAATTAAACTTAAGTAAACTTAAAAGTGTAAACTGGAGAGTAAATCCCTCTGGTTTTTACAGCGGCGGAGCCCTCCCTCTTTGCTGTGTTGATTTATCAGCACCCTTTATGGCTCTTTTTAGCGTTTATGGGGCTCCTTTATGACGGCTGTAATCTCACTATCAAGGGCGTCCATGTGAAAACCGGTGAAGGTCACCGAGCTCCGTCCAGGATCGATAATTACATAATCGCATATTTTCATTCCATTAAACCAGAAGCTCGCAAAGCCACAGCACTTCCATGAGGATTTTTTTTTTTCCTGTGTTATAATTGGTTTGGGTTTATTTAGCCGCGAGCTCGGCTTTTTATCGATCCGTGGGAATTAATCAGATTAGTTCTCTAATGCGTCTGTTTACATGTATATTTTACATTTTGGGAGTTCAGGTTGATCTCGGGTGATGTCAGAGAGCAGAGCGAGGTTCAGCTCCTGGGTCTCTGACGTGACGAGCAGCCAATAGGAGCGGGAACAGCAAAGCGAGCGAATCCCCCGGCGTCTCCGAGGCCCGCTGGCGTGCACCGAGCGACACGGAGACACATTTCCATTTTTCTGTTTTTTGGTCCAGAACCGGAGGAAATGACAGACGAATTCCTCGCTGAATCTGAAAAAAATGTGTTCCAGATTTTTCTCGTCTCTGCAGCGTGACGGAGGGAAAAACACCGTGTGCTGCTGGGAAGCTGGTCCTCAGAAATAACTTTTCATTTTCAGCTATTTCCTGCTTGAAGCTCTGGTTCTGATCCGTCCACGTGACCGCGCGTCCTGCCGGTCACCCAGAGGAGCCAAACAGCAGCAGGACAAGCTCACCTGTGGAGCTTTTACATCCACTGTTGTGTTTTTAATTCCCTATCTGTGTGGGCAGATTATTTTCACATTTTGACAACATAATTAGTGTAATTATCTTGTGATGAGCTCCATATTTTGTTCCAGTTTGAATTATGTTCAAAATCCAGAGTTCCAGGTGAAACCAGAGTCATCCCAAATGGGAATCTGGACACCAAAACAACACAAAATTAGTGAAAAGTTCAAAATATTAAAATATTCTGCAGCGTTGATGCATGCAAGCTGGGAATTAGAACAAGGACAATGTAGTAAATAATAATAAATTTAAAAAAGAGTAGGAATCAGTGGCAGCAAGATACAGGAGCACATCTGCATGACATCATCGGCATCAATAAAACATCTGCATGACATCATCGTCAGCATCAGCATCAGCATTACCATTCACCTTATAGCCTTCCTCCTCCTCCTCCTCCTCCTCCTCCTCTTCATCATATCTGAGTGAAAAGCAGCGAGTTTCTTTCTCTTTCTCAGCTGAACCTTCCTGGCACCGCCTGGCGCTTCAGACGGGCCGTAAATCAGTCGGCGTCAGTCGCCGCCGTCCGCCTGCGCCGTCACTCACAGGAAGCGCGTCGTCTTCCTGTTCTCCTGAGAAAAGCAGAAGCACTCGCCGCCGAGCGCTTTCGGTTCTGCAGGAGACGTCAGTCAGGCAGGAGAAATGCCTCTGCTGTGATTCACTCAGCATGTGAGGCCGGGCGTGTTGAAGCCCGTCCCGTCCCGTCCCGTCCCGCCTCGCACCGGCCGAGGTGTCGCTCCGCAGCACGAAACCCAAACCACCGCAGAACAGAGGAGAACAGGGGAGAACAGAAAAGAGGAGAAAAGAGGAGAAAAGAGGAGAACAGAGGAGAACAGGGGAGAACAGAGAACAGGGGAGAACAGAGGAGAACAGGGGAGAACAGAGGAGAACAGGGGAGAACAGAAAAGAGGAGAAAAGAGGAGAAAAGAGGAGAACAAGGGGGCGATGTGAGGCTCCACCTGTGAAGCAGCTTTAAGACATTAAACCCAAATAGAGCGTCAAACTTTAAGTGTTAGTTGTTGCTTTTATTCTGGAATATTCCCTATTCTGTCGTGTTGCCAAAGCCAAGGGAAAGATTCGTAACCAGATTTAAGAAATTGAATTTATCGCCGTAGAAAAGCCCCTGTGGTTTCATCCTGGAGCCAAAAAGCTCGACACGTTTTCAAGATTTTTGTCAGGACTGAATCAAATGATTCATTTTTATGATTGAAAGTGGGAATTGTCCTGATAGGAAAGCCAGGGCGGTTTGAGAGGAACGTGAGATGAGCAACAACAGAGATGAGACAAGCCTGTATCATGTCACAGTTTTTGCACAGCCAGTCATAATGCAGCTTTTACTTTCCATCATATCACATCACAAATAAACTGAGTCCAGGGAAAAGCAGGAAATTATCACAACAAAGGATTTTTTCAAAATTTTACTTTATTTCATGATTGATTTGTTTATTTATTCATTTATTTATCTGTTTGTTCCTTTCTTTCTTTATTGACCTCCTCCTGCATCATCCACGTATACACACAGAACTATAAAATGCTGTTTATTCTGCCCAACACGTTCCTGTCAGACAAAATGTTCCCTGTATCGCGTCATTTTCTATCCGTTTTGTTTTTGGTCGAGTCCTGTTCTGTCTCGTTTTGTTTCGTTTTGTCTTGTCCTGCATTTCTCTTGGTCCTCTGCCTCCACACATGTAGGCAATGTAAATACTGTCAACTAGTAGTAAAAGAGATTAAAATCAAGCATCATCCTCAAGCAGTAAATCCTCCTGGAGGAGAGCAAAGGTTGTGACTGGGTGTGAAATTTGTCCTGACAGAAAAGCCAGCGTGCTTCCAGAGGATCGATTAACGAGTTCATCTTAATATTTTACAGAGGGAGGCTCCTGCCAACAGGAATACAGTTTATTTGCAGCATATCTGCGTCCTGTGGTCCCACAGACGTGAGCAGGGCTCAGTGATGAGCCTTTACAGTCGCTCACCTGTAAAATCCCAGATGAACGAGTGGAGCTGCACGTTTATCTAATCGCTGTTTGGCCTAGCAACAGGCCCGTTGGCAGTCTTAAAGGTTTAGCTGATAGCAGGTTTGCTTTTACACCCGAAGAGCCGCGGCCTCCTCGGGGGCAAAGGTCGCGCGCTGCGGTTGGGCAACCGCCCCCCCCGATTCCTCCGCGACGCGATAAAGTGCGGAGGCTTCCTGCGGGACGGCTGCTGATGAAGCTGCTCTCCTGCAGGCTGATAAGACAATCTGCCGCCCATCCAGGCGTGTCCCGCCGCCCCTCTGCCTCTCAGTGTGGACAAGATGTTCCCGTAAAGCCTGCACCAAGCAGATCTGAGCGGGACGATAACAGGACCAGGGCAGCTTGACTCCAGATTTCAGATTAAAATACGCCCGAGGCGGCTCTTTCTGCCTCTGCTCGTCGGGATGGCGTGTGGCCGCCGTTTGTCCACATCGCAGCTTTTAAATTATAACAGCTCTGCTCTCCACCAACACCTTAAAGTCACTGAGGGACTTTTGTTTTGAAAATCCACTGCAGCTCAGGATTAGAATCATGTGATGTAGTTTGGTTAAAAGAACCTGAAGAACTAAAGAAATGTGAGAAACAAATCATCACAATGCTGAGCTCTGATTGGCTGACAGGAGCAGGTTCTCTCATTCAAATTCAAGGTGAAGTTGAGGTGCGTTCAGGCAAAACATTTTGCTGTTTTTTATGGTTTCCACGTTGAGCGATGCCTTTCCTCCGAGCGACAGAGGCTCATTTCTCCTGGGTTTCAGGTGTGCACCTGAATCAGCCGAGACATTTAGCTCTTAAACTCTTCACTGTTTTCGATAAGTCACCTGTGCACCTTTTAGGTCTGCACAAACGCTTTGAGTACGAATCCCTCCACACTTGGTTCATTTTATTTTGAAGAGTGAAGGCAGAGAGAGTGGTGTGCAGCACGTTTGGTGGATTAAAGGCATTAAAACCAGAACCTGCAGGAAAGAACGCGACGCGCGGCTGTTTCTGTTTAAATAAACGCTGAACTCTTCATTAAACATCTGTGTGTGTGTGTGTGTGTGTGTGTGTCTTTAAACAGAAGCAAATTGTAATTCCGGTTACAGGACTCGGGAAGAGCAAGGTGCCGGCTCTGTCAGGGTTGTGGGTTCGACTCCCGCTGCAGACCGTTTAGATGAAAGAGTGTCTCAAGAGCTTTTCCATGACGTGACATCACTTCCTGTGTCTCCATGCCCGCAGGTCACTTCCCCAACAAGGCCATGCCCTCGGCCGGCACGCTGCCCTGGATCCAGGGGATCATCTGCAACGCCAACAACCCGTGCTTCCGCAGCCCGACGCCGGGCGAGTCGCCGGGCGTCGTCGGCAACTTCAACGACTCCATGTGAGACACGTTCACACACACACACTCATCCTGATACACACCCAATCCACCGCGGCTTTCATCAGCATCAGCGAACATCAAGATTCACTTTTTGAAAAATGACACTGATAATGTGACGGCTCTGAAGCCTTTTACATGCTAAATCATCATTTTACTGAACTCACGAAAACATGATGAATAATTACATGATAAAACAGAAAGTGCAGCTAAATCTGAATGTCATATGAGGTTTTGAAGAACGTCCACCTCATGTAGTATTTATTAATGTGACAATATCAATATGAGCCCTGTAGTCGTGTGTCCATCCTCAGTTTTGAGCGTCCTGTCATGTCATTTTTTTTAAATTTTATTTTTGTTCTTGCAGAATTTCTCGGCTCTTCTCGGACGCCAAGAAGATCCTGCTGTACAGCCAGAACGACAAGAACCTGGAGGGCTTCAAGGACCTGGTTCAGGCCCTGCAGACCCTGCAGGCCACCAGAGCGGGTACGAGACACACACACACACACACACACACACACACACACACACACACACACAGTCTGAGTGAGACGCTGTTAAAATGTGAAATGAATGTAACTTGTTTGGAGAGGTGTTTGTTTCTGAAAAAGTCCTGAAACAGGTTCAGTTGAACAGGAGAAAGAACACCCCGCCCTGTTCTGAGAAATGTCCCTTTTCTAAAGCCTGTGTCTCTATTTGGGATTATTTATGACGATTTAAACTCTTTTTTTAGATGATCGAGCTCAAAAATGGGGAAAAATCTGCCAGTGGATTTTAGCAAACTGGTGGTTAAATGTTTTTTTTTTTGTTTTTTTTTCCCATAATGCACTAAGACTGAAACTGTAAAGAATGTGCAGGATTTAACAACATTGAAGACGAAGTGATTTTGTTAAGTTTGACATGTTTCAGTGAAAAACTCCTTCACATGAAGTCCCCTCCTCCTCCTCCTCCTCCTCCTCCTCCTCCTCCCCCCCCGGCCGGCTTTCTGCCTGACTGAGCGAGGAGGCGGAAAGGAGCTTTTCCTCAGATTCCTCTCCTTTATGTGTGTGTGTGTGTGTGTGTGTGTGTGTCGGGGGGGGGCTTCTCTTGCCTTGTACCTGCTCCGACACGCCGCCGCTCCCTCGCCCCTCTCTGGTAATGAAGACGGATGGATGTACACTGCAAAAAGTCCAACACTTACCAAGATTACTTGTCTTATTTCAAGTAAAAATGTCTAATTTCTAGTCAAAATGTCTCATTACACTTAAAATAAGAACAAGCAAATTTTCACTTGTTCACTTGTGTCACAAGTGAAAATTTGCTTGTTTCATTGGCAAAATTTGTTTCTTGTTTCAAGCTAATTTTCACTTAAAACAAGTGAAAATTGTCTAAAAACAAGTTACTTCTGAGGTGATCATGTCTTATTTTAAGTGTAATGAGACATTTTGACTAGAAATTAGACATTTTGACTTGAAATAAGACAAATAATCTTGGTAAGATTTGGACTTTTTGCAGTGTACCTGGCTGCTGCTGCTGCTCTCAGAGATCCCTCCCCCTCCTTTCTCACCGTCATTGCGTTCCCGGGTGAAACCTGGCGGCGTCGGGCTGTGCGCAGCGGCGGTGGCGTGATGGGACGGGATGGGACGGGATGGGAGAGGCGGCTCGGCCCGGGCAAGTCGCGGCAGGTTGTCCGCTCCGCTGGAAACACTCTTGACTTTCCCCTGTCATTGTTTCACTTCCAGAAGCGTCTCTCCCGTGTGTGTCGGTGTGTGTTCGCAGGCCTCGCAGCGCTTTGCAGCAGATCGCTTTAATCAGCTGTGGTGACGAAGGTGATTCGCTCTAAAGCCCCGCAGCCGACGTCCAGGCTCCAGGCGCCACAACTGGAGCCAAATATGTTGTTTTGCGAGTGTCAGCAGTGACATTTAGGCGTTTATTTGGCTTTTATGCCTCTGGGGAAAACTGGGAAAGTCCTGAGCCGCTCTCAGGGGTGAAAGGCCGTTTGGAGACGAGCAGCTAGTCATGTCTGTTTTTTTTTTTTTTTTTTTTCCCGATCCGCTCACCTGGCTCCTGGTGTTTACGGAGTGTGTGTTTGGTTGACTTGGCCCAGGTTTGGATTTCTTTGCCGTGACTCATTTTATTACGCAGCCATGTGGAGGCATGAGCGCTGATGCAACGCCACTGAGCGCGACCCGGGGGTTCACAGTGCGCTCAATAAATGCCAGTGTAGCACTTTGATCACACACACACACACACACACACACACACACACACACACACACTGATAAAGCACCTCCTGATCACGGATGCTATCACTATCTGTCCTTATGTAAGCAGCGGAGCCATGTGTCTGAAACTTAACGCACAAATTCAGCTGAATTTCCCTTTAAGAGGAATCCATCATGACAATATCTGTCCGTCGTTCCCTGACTGATACCTGCATGGCAGAGGTTTTTGATAAGCAGTCATCGGTCGTGTGGATTTGATGAGTAAGCAGGTGAAAATAACAGATGAGCCGCAACAGGCAGCTGCATGTGTTTACTGTGAGTCAGCCTTTAAACACACAGGAGAACACAGCGCTGTTACCATGAGTGTGTGAAATAATTACTCATACACACTGAAAGCATTTCAGAGATAGTATACGCCGCAAAAAAACATGACTTTCCAAACGCATAATTACAATCTGAATCTTTTTGCCAATAACCTAATTATCATGTCCAAAATCCAAGATGATCTCTAGTTCATATCACAGTGTCGTTATAATATCAATATATCACCAGGCCGCTGTGTCCTTCTAACCCTTTAAAGCCTGAACTATGAAAGAATTGGCAGAAAATTCCAATTTTTTGAAATTGAACCTTTTATTTAGTCCTATAACAAAATGTAAAAAAAAAAAAAAAAGATTTTTCAAAAAATATGTTATTACATACGATTTTTCTGTTGTATCATGTATGACAGTACTTGAAGTGCCAGTGGTCCAGGGTGAACAGGGGAAGTGTCCAAAGCTATACAACAGTATTTTGGTCAAGTATTGATTGAACTAACGGAATGTGTTATTTGATAACGTCTATCATGTATGATACAAATGACTTTATAGGGTTAATTAAGATTTTTTTTTTTTTTTTTTTTTTTTTTTTTTAACGGCATATTTTGTGGCGCATTTATTGGACAGTTTGGTCGCCTGTCGTCCTGCCAGGTGAGAGAGTCAAAATGAGGCCGTGTCCACGCTGAGCTGGGGAAATACTTTTAAAAAAGCAGCTTTTATTCTCTGTTTTAGCCTCGAATCCACACCAAGCCGGTGTTTTCTGCCCATGGAAACGGAGCTTTTCGAAAACGATCGCCAACCAGAATGTAAATCTGAAAACGTTCCGCCTGATGTCTCTGAAAATGATCCTCGTGATCTAGAGGAAGCTGCGTAGGCGCTCACATGTCCCGTCAGGGGGGGGTTGGTGTGTTTTCGGGTGTTTCCGTGTGGACGTGATTCTGTGGACGCACGGGCAGAAAGGCTCAGTGTGGCCTGCACTTCATTTTCTTCTCCTTCTACCCATAATGCCTTGTGTGTTTTTGGGCTGGTCCTCAGGTTTACACACTGAAGTGAAGCTGGAAAATAAACCAAACTGAACATGAGAAGCTCAGAAGTAGAATCAGAAACACTTTCTTGATCCCTGAGGGGAAACTAGGTCAGCCAAAGTTCTCAAGAGAAAATATATTATAAGTGAAATTATAAGAAATATTTTAAAAAATAAGAAATATAAAAATGTGTGCATTGCAGAAATATATGCAGAAAAGAACATATGCAGAAAAGTTTGAATGCTGTCAAAATTGGATTAATTCAGTTCCTTAGGTGCATGAATTTTCCACTTTAGCCGCTTGTAAGAAGGACATTCCTACAAAGCGCCCTCATCTGTTGCCCGGCTTGTGGCTCCCATCCAGAGACGGTTCAGCGGGAAATCAAACGAGGTATTCAAGCTCGCGGCCAAACCTCCGCGGCGTCTTTAATGTCAGCGAGGCTTTCCTCCTCTCTGAAAAGGCCCTGCCAGGTATTGTTATCTCCCCCGAGCGGCTCTTTCCTCCCGCTGGGCTCGGCTCTGGCGGCTTCACGCTGGGTGTCACTCGGTTCAGGAACGCAGCTTCGCCTGCCTCCCGCCGAACGTCGCCGCGTGGCGCGCCGCAGCTGCACAAATTGTGGCGGTCACGTTGCAGGGAGCTGGACGGGCGGCGCGGCGCGGCGCGGGGCGGGCGGCTGCTTTTTGAACTTACAGGATGAAATGCGGTGGATTTGATTGTGGTGACTTTGCTGCAGAAATCCTGGCCTCACTGCTTTAGTGTCCTCGAGCAAGACACTGAATCCCTCCCAGCTTCATGCATGCGGTTCTGTAGTTTGACTGTGACCTTTGACCTTCTTTCAGATTAAGTGGAAAGTTCAGCTTCCTTCTTTGGGATCAACTGAGAATGACATTGTTGTCGCTCTTGTGCAGCGCAAGACTTAAAATAGACTTTATCCTCCACACATCAGTGCACATAAACATTTGGAAAGTTAATTCAAATATAGAGTTTGTAATTATTAAATAATCAATCAATCAATCAATCAATCAAATTTTATTTATATAGCACCTTTCAAACAAATGCGTGATATTCAAGGTGCTTTACATCTTGATTGACAAATAAGCATAAAATAAGAAGTGAAAGGACAAGGAGACCGATGCACACTCATAAAATATGGTTTAAAAAAAAAAAAAAGATTTTAAAACAGTAAAAACAGCAATACAAGAAAACAAAAAACTCAAGAATAAAATACTGAATAAAATATAAAAACAATATGAAACGATTTGAAACAATAAAGACACAGCAATAATAAAATAACTCAAGAATAAGATACTGAATAAGATATAAAAACAAGATGAACTAATAATGAAATAATAACCCCTTAGCATTAGACCCATTTTAGTGAGGGGACAGAGGAGCACATGAGGCCATTCCCATGTTCAGTTATATGTCATAAGTTATTGCAGCGATTTTTTTGTCTTGATACCACTTGTTACACAGATTTTGTGCACAATTTAACCACTTATGACCACTGAGGAATTCATAAAAATGGTCAAAAATCCCTCAGAAATTCCACATTTAGACACTAAGACCTCGAGGAACACCACAGAAAAATTCCTGCTTTGATTTGGTGTCAAAAATTTGGAGATTTATGTGAGAGTATTGCATTTCTCCTGTGATTGGATGTTGAGCGTTGTGTTGTGGAAATGTGTCAGAAACTGGCCCTCGCTGTCCGTCCAGCTGGAGAAGCAGAGCTCCTCTGAACCGCCTCGCTCTCTAGTTTGTGTCTGTAAAGTCTGATGAGGCTGTGACTCTCCTAGAGGTCACTGGAGGTCATTTTCTACGGCGACGTGGCTGCCCAGAGAACCCATTTTCATTCAGAGAGCTGGAGGTCAGAGGTCAAGGGGCCCTTTCCAAAATAAGAAGAGTGTCATATGATACCAGCATTTTCACCGCAGCTTTAAAAGTGAGAGTCTTCGGCTTCAGGAAGACAGTAAAGTCAGCGGCTGAATGAATGGATTATTAGTTTCATGTCTGTCACCTCATCCAGGACTTTTAATGTTTTAATCATTTTACACAGAAATTGGTGACTATTGATGTAAAATCCCCACAGAAATCCTGCATATGAGCGCCCAAACAGACTTTCTTTAGACTCCACTCTGCGTTTTCTCTCCCTGTGTGAAGCGAAAGAGTCCGGAGCATGAACTCGATAAACCATAAACTTGTCGAGGACAGGAATTAGCAGGAATTACCTGCTGCTGCTGCCTCAGACCCGGACACACTCAGGTGTCCCTCTGAGGAGATTTGCCGCCACACGCTGAATTTCCAGGAGCCGGGGGGCTTTCCGGGCCTTCAGCGGCGGCCCGGCCGTGATTGAAAGTGACCCGCCGCCCTGCGGGGGCTCGCCGAGGAAAACGCACCGCATTTTTCTGGATCATTATCGCTGACTTATCAAGTTTAGCTCCATGCTAAGGTATGCAAGTGTGGCGGAGGCGGGGGGGCCGGTAATGTACATAATTTCGAGGCCGAACAACGGCTCTAGTGACCTGTCGCTAATGCTAAGACCTGCTGCGGGTCAGCGGGCAAACTCTGTCGCTAATTTGCCTCAATTCCCCCGGAGCCATTTGATGCCTGTAGATTGCAGACGTCCAGAGGAGCTGTTTGAACCGCCGTCGCTCCCCGCCTTCCTCTCCTCACTTCGTCTTTGCATCAAAAGACTGTTCACCCAGAGAGGGGACGGGCGGGAGGGGGGCTTCATGTCCTCACGTCTCAGCAATCGTCCACCTTCCACCTTTTTTTTTTTTTGTCCCCGCACAGCCCCCCTCCCCTCCCTTCTTCTCGGCCTTTGAAAAGGCTCAGGAGGAGAAAAGGAGCTGTGAGGAGCTGCAGACCGTTCTGCAGAGTTTCAGCCGAGGAGGCGTCGAAATTCTCACTTTCTGTCTCTGAGCTCCTTTTATTTAACAGCCGCTCCCCTTTAGGGTCTCACAGGCCGAGTGTGAGGAGACGCCGCCGGGACGTTCTCACACTCGCAAAATCAGAATCTGTCCTCTTGGAGAGGGAAGGTTTTGGTTCAGAAAGTCCTGCAGGTTCATGGCGCTGCAGTAAAAGAAGACAAGAAAAACAGGAGCCGCTCGAGTCAGACAGGATTCCTTCTTCTTTTTCATGCTTTACTTCAGATTTCAGTTTCATCATTTCAGCTCCCATCATGTTTGTTTGTTTGTTTTTTTTGTGCATGAAGCATAAACGAATCAGAACTTGGCGGTATAATTTGTTTTGGGTAATGGGTTTAAAAGCCGCGCATTAAGACCTGAGGAAGGGCTCTCACTTCCTCACATCAACATGTCCTGTGGTAAAACTGCAGTGGGCTTCTGAGAAGCCAGAGTGAAGAAAATACCAGTCTGTGCATTTTGAACCGAAGTAAAACAAAACACTGAGGGGACGTGAAGCCCCGCCTCTTCCTGAATACAGACAGAGCAGAGGAGGAAGCAGCTCCGTTCTGTATTAACGCTCCCAGGTGGAAACTGTGACTCTGATGTAGGTTTTTGAACAGAAGGTGATGGATTGCTTGATCCTCTGCTGGTCAAGGCCTTGAAAGGCTGACGTTTTACAAGACACAAGGTTTTTGAAACAGTAGAGGAACATCGTGCTCAGGGTTTCCCTTGGAGGTTGATTGTTTTGCTCAGAAAAGATGAAATAAGCAGATATAATATGTGCATCTTTACAGAATATCGCATTGAGGTTTGCATGTTTTGGATGCTGTTAGGAAAAAGAAAAAGCAGAATGATATGAGCAGAGTAAACAGGTGTAAGTGTCTCACTGTGGAGTGACATGATCTCAGAGTGTAAAATGCATCCGAGTTCATGGAGGAGCTCAGGTAAGGAGGTCAGGTCAGTTCACCTGAGCTTCGCCCAAAGCTGACGTGAAAACTACAAATCAGCGGCACATGGATGTTAGTGCATGTCAGATATCTTCGCTCGTAAACTGTGACATGGCCTGTCTGAAGTCGCTCCTCTCTGGCTTCAGCTTGTGTTTGCCTTCTGCCTGCAGCCAGAGCAGGAAGCTGTGACCTACTTCAGCTCCCGTGTGAGCAGAGCAGCTTCAGGACGTCCCGTCACGGCCAAACCTGCCAGCCGGCTGCTCAGGTGTTGCTGACAGTGAACTCAGGTTGTCTTTTTGCATTCTGACCAGATCGAAGTCAAGTTTTATTTAGCCAACCTCCCTCTCCAGGTTCCTGTCTCAGTTTTCTTGGAGGATTTTCCCAAGAACTTTCCCATTATTTCCGTCTCCTTCTGAATAATCCATGAAGCTCGGAGGCGGGGATCTGTATGGAAGGAAGAATTGAACCGTGGCTGATTAATGTAATCATAATCCCTCCTCTGTAATTTAAGAAGTGCCTGAATCTGCCGTGTCAGCACTTGTGTGCGCCCACGCCACCAAGAATCCCGCCTCTTTCTCCTCCGTCAAAAAGCCGAAAGGTGAACCTAATCAGATCCAAATTCACATTCTTCAGATTGCTGGGCGAGTGTTGTGTCCTTTTCCCTCTGGAGGGGACAGACATGGTGGTGAAGTGCACTTGAATGCAGCGTTCGCCCCGACATCACAGCACAGTCACACTGTGTTGTCATGAACGCCGTGTGAAGGCGGAGTGTGTGACCTCCCATAAACCCGACGTAAAGTGCAGATTTATCAGCAGGGGTGTGACTCTTCTCAGCGTCACATGTGCGTCAAATACCGTCAAAGTTTACGATTCGTTATAAAGTGTAAACGGCGTGAACCGGGGCTTTTTGAACTTAGCAGTGATTTTGCCGCCGGTAACCTGATATTTTGCTTAAAGTGTTAAATTGAGTCGTTCCTCAAAACCGGAGCAAATTCACTCGGTGTCTTTCAAAGGCAAAGAAAATGAAAAGAAAATTTGCAAAAATCAATAAATAACTAAACAGCAAGCAATAAAAAAAATAAGTAAGGCAGGGATGCTACGATGCTAAGTAATGGTGTGTGGGAGCTTTACTGCACAATATTTATTATTGTCAATCTGGCCTGTGCTGATACATACAGCTTCTCTTGTAAAAAAAAATAATAATAATAAATAAAATCACAGGGATCATCATACATCAGCGTTACAGACGAGAACACATCCTGAAAACTAAAAATCGCGGCTTTAGATCGTCGAGTAATTAGTAAAAGGTCAGAGATGCTTGTTCTTGGTTTTGGGTTTGTGGCAACACGTCGATGCTTTGATGTGAACACGCCGTAACTGTGAAGATTTGAATTTTTCACGCCAGTTGAAGGATGACGAGGCCTTTTATACGCCAGAGGTTGGTGGAAGATTCCACCGACCTCTGGCTCGATGCACGGAGGAAGGGAGCTCCATTCAGGGACAAAAAAAAAAAAAAAAAACAGGTATAAATGTTTGATTGTTCGCTCAGAAGTGTGAATTAAACCTGAGCGTGACATGTCTGGGCAGCGCTGTGACCTTCACACCGGAGTCGGAGGCGGCGCGTTCCCCCGAGCCGTGCATGTGCAGCCGTGCAGCGCCGCGTGTTAAAACTCGCATCGCAAACGCACAGACGACAAAAGACACCAAAGAAATCACAGAGGAAAGGGGGCCGGCGGGTCTTTGGTCAAACAATCCCCAAACAAAAGTTGTGTGCGTTTCTCGGTGCCGCACCTGAGTGGAAAGTTGGTCCCGTGAACAAGCGAGGGCACGCTCTCCGGGGCGCTCGCCGCGTTTCAATGGGACAGAAAGCCAATACAGGATTTAAGGCGGGAGGAATGCAGGCAGAGAGCGCCGGCGTTGGGTTTCTCTTGCTTTTTTGTTCGAGTGATTTGTGTAATCTCCCCGTGTGAGAGAAGCGGTTTTCAAACCTCAGGTGTCGTTCTTCCCACAGGCTTCAAGTTGAAGGACTTCCTGCACGACAACGAGACGCTGTCCTCCTTCCTCCTGCAGAACGTGTCGCTGCCCGAGAACGCCGTGCGCCGCATCGTGGAGGCCGACGTGAACCTGGAGCGGGTAAGAGTTAAGAAGAGGCTTCGCACGAGTCTCCCAACTCATCGCATCGTGAAAACACTCACCACATTTTACACACAACAACATTTTACACCACCCTTCAAAAAGTCTTAAAAGGCATTAAACGTATTAATCTAAACACAAGGCCTTATTTGGTGTTAAAATGTCTTTCTTTTCATTCTTCGTTCTTTCAAAAGTCTTAAAAATACAACAACAGAACGAGAATCAGAAATATTTTATTGGTGATTGATTGGAACAATGGAATAAGCTTATTTTCCAGAATCAGCAGTTGTCAAACGTGCGGTCTGCGGACCCTCAGGGGACGCTGAACGAGTTCCACGACTCGCCTTCAAGGACTTTTCCCTCATTTTTTCTCCAAAGCAAAAAATTATGAAGGTTAACTTCAATATAATTCACCAGAAATGACCAGTTAGACAAAGTCAAAGAGTGGAAAATCTTCCCAAAAGCGGTGCACGCTGCTCTACATCTCAACATTAAATTAAAAATTACAAATGCACCCACAGAAAAAAAAATGTTTGGGAAGCCCTGTCGTAGATCACCGATTTTACAAGCAAAGCAAAAGATTCAACAAAATATTTGTGTCAGCACATAAAAGCCATTCTGAAATCAGAATGTGTTTGATTTTTGGAGAAACTGGTGTCAGTGACGGAGACTTCAGGCCTTTTGGTTTATGGCTGCTTGACATTTCTGTCAGTTTATACTGATTGCAGATATGTGGGTCACACTGTCACTGATAGGAGCAATCAGCCAGAAAATCAGATATGATCAGCAATTAGGAACTGAACATGGAGAAATACAAGATAGCAGAGCGTTTATTGTCTTCTGCAGGCTTTTCTGACTTTCTGCTGCAGGTAGAAGCTACAAGAAAACAGAAAACAAACACAGAAAAGTAATCAATTATAATTTCAAGCTATAATTCCCAGCTTCTCGAAGATTATCTTCCTTTTCTCCTTTCATTTTTTTTTAAATGAAATTATTACTTTAGTTTTTTTGGCTGCTGGTCAGAGAAAAGAAGACAGTTGAAGGCACCAGACTTTATTATAATAGACTTTATTATTTCATTAATAGATGAATTAAAAACTGATAGATTATGATAATGAAACAATAATTACTTGCAGTCCTACCGTCCACATCTTACACACACACACACACACACTCACTAACATAGAAATGAGCAGCATGCAGGCAGCGTTCATGTTCATGTTCATGTTCATGTTAAGATCGACTGATGTTTGATGGCTGATACCTCCGTTCTGTTTATCAGTAATCAAGGACACTGATGATCGATATTTAGGGCCCTTATTAATTTGTTGTAAATTTGCAAATTGCAGTGTCAAAATATCCAGTAATAGAAACGCCAACACAAACAAATGTTTAATTAAAATTGCTATATCAGTAAAAAAAAAAAAAAAAAAAAAAAAACAGCAGAAAAAAATTATAAGAAAATTGCCCAAAAATTACAAGAAAACAAAACCAGAAAATTAGTGGAAAAAAATCGTCTGAAAATTTGAAAGGAAGAAGAAAAAAATGCAAGACAGCTGTTTTCCTAATCACTGTGATGATGTGTTTAGAGGTCAGCTCGGAGATGCTGGATCAGGTGTCTTGTGTTTGGATTCCTGTGAAACGTGTTGATTTCACCCAGCAGGTCAAACTGGTTTGGCTGAAGTTTGGTGGACAAACTGTTGATTAGATTTGGTTCCAGGACTTTATCAATGGGATTTCTTTATTATCTTTTATTACGCTGTGTTCGTGTGCTGGTGGGAAAGTTCAGCGTCCTGGACTTGGGAACGCGGGCGCTAAACGGCGTTACAGTCAACTTTATTTTATGTTTCTATTGATGCTGCTGTAACATGAGAATTTCCCAGTTTGGCATCAATAAAGTAAATCTATCTATCAGTCATGTGCTCAAATCCAGAAGACAAGAGCCAAACGTGAAGAGCTGAAAGCTAAATTCTGATTGGCTAATGAAGGCAGTGCGAGGTGCAGCTAATCCCAGTCACTTTCCCATCATCCTCTTCACCCGCCTGTTCTCCTCCCTGTTCTCCGCCAGGTGCTTCTCAGAGGTTTCGGCGTCCACCTGAGGAACATGTGTCCCAGGAAGGGAGGCGCCCACAGCCTGGAGGACTTCGTCAACATCTCGGACCCTCAGGTGTCCCTCCTGGTGCAGGAGCTCATCTGCCAGGCTCCGCCCACCTGGCTCGACCGCGCCGAGAAAACCTTCCTGAGCAACCTGGACTTCTTCAGGCCCATCCGGGTAAGACGTCCGCTCGGCTCGGTGACCTGCCGAACGCAGCGCCTCCGAGCTGATCTGTGAGCCTCCACCCCCACCTGAGGCAAAGCAGCCGCTGCAACATAAAGAAAACAGGTTTTGCTTTTAGAAAGGAATTGTTTTATACTTTTTTCACCCCCTCATGTAGTTTAGATCAGCCTGATGCTAATTAGCTGACTGACAGAAAACGAAAGGATTGTGATTTTGATATTCAAGTCATCATTTTAGTCATTCATCAAGCAAAAATCCCAAACATCGTCTCATTCCAGCGTCACTGAGATGCTAAGATTGTCTTTATTTTCTTTACTTTGGATTTTGGGTTGTTTTTTTTTTTTTTTTTGGCTGCTGGTCAGACGTCACTTTGGACTCTGATCACTTCCCATCAGACTTTGGCTTTGTTTTTTTTTTTTACACTTTAAACAACTGAAAATAGCAATCAATAGTTGACTTCACAATGGAGATAATCAATAGTTGCAGATGGGTATTTTGACTTTAGGATAATGATGAGTCACGTCGGCCTGGGAAGCAGGAGGCTGAACTCCATTACACAAATAAAGAGGTGGGGAAATGGAGTTTCGGCAGGTTTACCCTGCAGTACATCACTGTTTCACTTTCAATGGGCCTTTAGGAGCCCAGAGACAATTTGAATGTTTTACGACCCCACCCCGTCCCCCACCCCGTCCCCCACGTCCCAACACGGCTGCCTCCAGAAGAGGAAAAGGAAGAAAAACAAGTAGAACAGACGGCGTTTGGCCCTAAAAATGTTTTTTTTTTCCGCCTTTATGAACCCGCTGATTTGTTTGCCCCGTATAAAGAGAGTGTTTTCTGTGGTTTTCAGTGTGCTTCTCAAAGGCAGAAAGGTGCCTCGGATGGGATGGGGGATGGGGCATGGGTGGGGGTGGCATTTAAGTGTTGCGATGTGAGGAAGCTCCTATAGCCTGCAGATAAAATGGGACGGGGCAGGGCCTCCAAAATAAAATCCCGTCCCACGGAGCAGCTCTGCCCTGTTATTTATCTCCCAAGAACAAGTGCCAGGTGACTCAGCCATTTGCATTCACCGTGTCAGTCCACACAAAGAGGGCTGAGGGGGGAGGGGCCGGGGGGGTGCAGGGGGGAGGGGTGGGCCCCGGCGGGGTAGGTAGGCAGCGTAGGCGGCGGCGTGCTGCTGCAGGCCCCGGATCGGCCCTCGTTCTCAGCTTTACACTCTCAGCTTTCGTAGCCTGGAGACACGTTTTAAAGGCCCGGCCTTTTGTCTGGTGAAATACGGAGCCGCTGTCAGGCAGCAGAAAAACCCTGCGACTCCTCCAAAGCCTCGGCTCGGACGCCTTTCTCCCCCTTTTCCTGACGTGAACCGAAACATTTCCATGGTTTCGTGTCGGCTCAGGGACTTTAGTGAACCTGAAACACGTCGAAAATGAAAAGCTCAGTTTCAGAAATACACATGCACGAATGAGACAACGAGTGATCTTTTCTTCTCTGCAGGAATTTTTGACGTTTGATTTTGACGCTTTGCAAAAAAAAAAAAAAACTCCAGGTTGGCTTCTGCGCTGAAAGTTTGATTCATGAAAAGATGTTGTGCTACTTGAGTTCATTTTACATAACATTTATGGCTTTATTGCAATTACCGGTATAAATTCCAGATGGTATCAGATGGACAAAGAGCTCCTCTGGACTCCTGACCCTCTATTACACAGTTTGTTACCAGGTAGTTTCTAGGAAATGCGATGGTAACATTTAATTATCTGGCATCTGGATTGCAAATACCAAATAAATTCCTGTGAAGCATTTAGAACCTCCATTGAAAAGTAAGGTAACCCAATATTGTCATAGCAGCCTCAGCTGTCACTCACATATTTACAAGGAAATGAGTGAGTAATAAAAAGGAGGTGATCCAGCTCTCAGATGATTCCCTGGTAAATGCTTTGTGTTGCCAGTTTATTGTTTATTTTTTCTCATAAATTTGCCGCTTCAATCTCAGAGAATATACAATTTTTTTTTCCTCATAAATTTACAAGTTTAATTTCTGAAATTCTGAGTTTTTTCTTGGAATATTACCCCCCCCTTCCTCTCCACCGGCTCACATCAGAATCAGAATCAGAATCAGAATCAGAAAGATCTTTATTGCCAAGTCATTTTGCACAAACAAGGAATTTGACTTGGAGTTGAGGTTAAATAAATAACAACACACAATAAATAGGATCTGGAAGAATAAAACTTAATTTACATCATTGCCATCGTAGACTTTTCCTGGAGTGAGGTGGAAAATAAAAATGTCAAAAATTCACATCAGCACATGTCAAGAAAAAGGAAAAAACAAGGTGAAGCCGTCATTTGTCCTTTTAATGTGACTTTCATTGAATCTTTAGTGTTCAAAGGTTCAAACAGAAAGTGTGACCTGTGCTGTGTTTTGTGTGTGTGTGTGTGTGTGTGTGTGTGTGTGTGTGTGTGTTTTGCAGAGGGACGTGAAGTCCGACCCCGACGCCGTCAAACAGGTCGCCAAGGCCACCGACAACCTGCTGGACAGTCTGGGCCTGCTCGCCGTCGAGGTACGAACTCTCAGCTCCCGTCCGGTCACGTGACCCCCGCGACGCGTTCGCTGACTCGCCCCGCACGTGTTTTTCCACGCCACGGGGCGTGATGTAACAAGCGCCGGTGCTATTTCTGGCGAACGCCTCGGTAGGCAGCAGAGGAAACGGAGGGTGTGGGAACCGAGGCCTCGTCCTCCACATGTGAACTCCGTTTTCCCTCAGAGCTTCCCTTCGTTTTGTTGTTTTGCAGGATTTTGTCGTTGGGTTTTCCAGACTCGCTCCTCCACGCCTGTCAGGTTGTTTTACACGCCGGCCACCGCTGGAGTATT
Source organism: Myripristis murdjan (assembly GCF_902150065.1). Lineage (NCBI taxonomy): Eukaryota > Metazoa > Chordata > Actinopteri > Holocentriformes > Holocentridae > Myripristis > Myripristis murdjan. The sequence continues at coordinate 2,348,590 of NC_043989.1, forward strand.
TTACACATTGTTTTCCCTCCGTCGTCTCAGCGAAGGGAGGCACAGAACAATGAGCCGCTGGTATTTCCTGCCATTATACACGTCTGAGCTTTGATGTCCCGTGCGTGTCCTGAACGCAGCATCGCTGTCGTAAAATGAAAAATACAAAATAAAAAAGTCCCTGTGGGGAAATTCAACATCCAAGTCAAGGTGAATGTAAAACAGAGTTATAAGAAACTGCTTTAAGGACGAGCTTTCATCTCCCCTGACCTTCATCAGTGGGGAAATTAAAAAAAAATCACTCCAAAAGGCAAAATACAAATTTGCGAAAATGTGTTGCCTGAAATTTACCTATCCTCAGATCTATCCTGAATAGCAAGCAACTCTAAGCTGAATAATTTTCCATGTTTAGTTAGGATTATGCTTATAAACTTTATTTATAGAGCGCTTTTCAAAACTAGAACCATAAAGTGATTTATAACAAAGCATAACAGAAAAACCATGAAAATCAAAGCGCACTTTAAATCAACTTTCCAGAAACTCAGACTCATTTCACATCCACATGATCCACCGTGTCAGTCAGAGCCTCGGAGCCGCTGGGAGGTTTGTTTTTTCACTTTGACCGAGCCAGGCTAACGACTCCCATAGACTTCAAGTCTTTATGCTAAGCTAACAGGAAATACAGACGTGAAAATGGTGTCCAATATCTGGTCTCAGTCTGGGGAAGCTGCAAACAAGAGGATTTCACTTAAAACGTTGGAATATTCCTTTAAAAGATTATTTAAAAGTTGTTGTTATTGTCAGTTTATACAACATTTCACTTCATTTTGCTGTGAAACATCACTTTAGACAGATAGATAGATAGATATACTTTATTGATCCCAACCAGGGAAATGCTGGTGTTCCAGCAGCAACAGTAGAAACATATAATAAAGTTAAATAAAACAGAATAAAAGCTAAATATATACAGTAAAGACTATAAAGGCTAAAACAAAAAATGTACAATAAGGGCTAACCTAGAAAAAGAGATATGACATGTGAAAAAATACAAATGGTAATGAATATGAAATATACAGATGGAATACGGTACTGGGATTCAGGAACTGACCGACTTGATTCGGCCTCTTAAGGAATCACCACTTCCCCTCCAGTCTGAAAAACAGTGTGAATGTATATTAACCAAGGATATAATCTATAGATAATAAATAATAAATAAACAGTTAAGGTGCTGGGTGATGTCTAATAAATAAACAGTATAAACAGTTAAGGTGCTGAGTAGAGAGTGTTAAAAACAGAACTATACAGCAGACAGATGTGAGTCTCTGTCTGACAGATGTGATTTGTTGTAGTGTGATGGCTTTACTTTCTTAGTGGTTTCTTTTGTTCCTGATTATCCTGCAGTCCAGCAGGAGAGCAGGACCGGGTGCTGGTTCGGGTTCGGGTTCGCTGGTTCTGGTGTCTTTCATGGTTTTTCTCCAGCCTCTGCAGACACTTTAGGGTCCCGGCCTGAGACTCAGGAGCTGCCAGCGCTCTGTTACTCTGAAGGTGCTGAGTGATGGAGGCGGTTCGCTGTGTCCGCTGGCAGGGTGTGTATCGCGGCCTGTGTTGGGCCCGCGGGGAGCCGGAGGAAGGCCACCAGGTTTACTTGGCAGTGCCTCTATAGCCGCAGTGTCTTTGAGTCCAGATTAAAAGCCTTGTTTTCCTCTGGAGGAGACAGATGAGCGCGCACAGCTGAACAAAGAGAAGAGCTTTTCCAAACAAGCCGGCGGGGTGTTTTCTGCCGGGGAGCGTCCACTCCGCCCGATTGATTTGCACCAGGAGGCAAATTCATGGGCCTAAACACAACAAACAGAGCGTTTCCAGCCCGTCTGAGGGACGCTCCGCCGCCGCGGGGCGACTCGGGGGGACCGGCTCGCCCTCCGCTGGGGGCGACCGGGCCACAAACACACACATTACAGGAGGACGAACGCCACGTTCACTTCACATGGGGAGCAAGGCACAGCGAGCGTTCACATCTGTCATAAAGTCAAATGAATGCACAGGACAGTGAAGTAAGATAACGTTACGATTCCATATCAAAAGGAAGCGTTATTAAACCATTAATTTGACCACATATGTTCAGGTTTATGACAGGCAGAGCTGGTTGGTTGGTTCAAAAAGCGTGCATGATATGAGTACTGTTTAATTTGGATTTATTTACATTCAACAGTCGCCATTTTCCCCATCCTTCTGTGATCTTTACCTCCTTGTCACGTACATCAGAGCTTTATCACAATCAGAAATACTTTATTGATCCCTGCAGGGAAACTGGGTCAGTCGCAGAACTGTGTGTGTGTGTGTGTGTGTGTGTGTGTGTTGACTTTTGGTCATTGTGGAGGAGTGCAGGGTTAATTCAGCCACTCATCTGTCATGAGTCCACTGTCACATGACTCAAACCAATCAATAAATCAATACCTGAGCACGGAAAAGAAAAGGCTGATCACTGAGCTTTAAGGCTGAGCGGTGTTTCCAGTGTGTTTTCAGTTTATTTTTGGTGTTTTCGGTGTTTTCAGTGTGTTTTCGGTGTGTTTCCTGTGTGTTTTCGGTGTGTTTTCAGTTTATTTTTGGTGTTTTCGGTGTTTTCAGTGTGTTTTCGGTGTGTTTCCTGTGTGTTTTCGGTGTGTTTTCGGTGTTTTTGGTGTGTTTTCAGTGTGTTTTCGGTGTGTTTTCGGTGTGTTTTTGGTGTGTTTTCGGTGTTTTTGGTGTGTTTTCAGTGTGTTTTTGGTGTGTTTCTGATGTATTTTCTGTGTTTTCGGTGTGTTCGTGGTGTTTTGATGATTTTTCGTTTTTTTTTTTTTCGGTGTGTCCAGTTTCCTGCTCGATCCTTTTGTCCTGGTGGTTTTACACACCAAAACAATCCAGAGATAGTTTGTCTTAACGCTGAGGTTCAGGTGCATGATGGGATTTTTATTACCAACACACACACACACATACACACACACACTCCCAGTGTGACCGGTGACCTCGGCGGTCACTGGTCAGACTGGAAACCCGAGAGCCGCTGATTGGCTGAAGGTATCGACCGGCTCTTTGTTCCCTCTGAGGCTCTGAGGCTTTGTATTGAACACAGTGCAGCTGTACCTGTCTTACACACACACACACACACACACACACACACTGGACTCTGCTCTCTCAGTGACCTGACACACTTCTGTGTTACAGATTAGATCAGTTCTGCTGTTTCAGCGATAAACAAATATCCCTCTGCAGGATCAATAAATATTTCTGCTACTACTGTTAGTATTACCAATACTATCAACAGCTACTACTACTACTACCTTTACTAGTATTACCAATACTATCAACAGCTACTACTACTACTACTACCTTTACTAGTATTACCAATACTATCAACAGCTACTACTACTACTACCTTTACTAATGCTGCTACTACTCTTAACACTACAACTTCAACTAGTACATGTGTTGTTACTAGTATTACTGCCATAGTCAGGACTAGTTTTACTGCTTCTACTGCTGCTCTGCTTCACCACACACACACACCTGGCCTGCAGGTTTTGCACTGTTTTTGTACCTGGTGACGACCTGACAGCAAAAAAAAAAAAAAAAAAATCATCATTAATATCTCTGTTCCCTAACAACCAGCTGGGCCGTGCAGAGGGGGGATGGACAGAGGCATCGAGGCAGAACATGGTTTTTTTTTTTTTTTTTTTTTTAGATTACACAGTTCATCAGGTGAGAAGGTGTTCCCTAAAGAGGCGGGTCTGGGTCAGCTAGCAGCAGGTAGCGTGACATAAACGTAATTTAAGGTAGTAATGCAGCCTCGTATCCATGGAGACAGCTCGTTTTGGATTATTCTGTAATCCTGATGGTGACGTGTGGCTGGATTAACTTGTCGGCCAGGTAGTTTATGTGTCTTATTAAAACATCGACGGCTACGAGCCGCTACGCCAGCTTTCCCTCATGTGGGCGAGTCTGAGCGAGCGAGCGGTCGGGGGCGGAGCTAGAGGAAACGGCGGACCTCGTACATGTGGAAGTCGATCTTTTTTGGTTTCCTGCGCCTCCGAGCCACTTTCACAGGACTGAACGGGGCTACACATCGACCCGTGTCACCGTCCTCCTTCCTGACTGAAACACGGTGTTTTCTCTGGCGGCCACAACAGAACCTGGTCATTTATTAGATTTCACACGTTAACGTTAAAGAGCCTCCGTCCTCACACCTGTGCTGATAACCACAGGTGTGTCCATCAGAAACCTTTACCTCTCCCTCAGCTGCATGTCCTGAATAAACTGATTAATAATTATCTGTTTGTTTAGTGGAGGATCCGGCTCAGCACTGTTGTGACCTACTTAAGGCGGATCGGCTGGAGGCTGACTCTCGTCCTCTGCCCTCTGAGATACTTGGACGTCCATCTTTGTTTTTATTTGTTTTGTTTGTTTTGATGTGTTGGACCGGCTCCTGGACCCAGAGCCACAATCTGCTCTAAACCTGCTCAGTCAGGAGGGAGAATTAGAATAATCAGTGTTGGGACCAATTACTCACAAAACTAATAAGTTACAATTACTAATTACTTCTGTAAAAAAGTAATTTTGATTACTACTCAGTTACTGCTGCAGATGAGTAATTCAATTACTGGGGAAAGTAGTTTTTATGATTACTTTTTTCTTTTCTTAAATCCTCTTATTAATGCACATATTTTTGCGTTGCTGTTGCAGTGTGGACATCGCTGTCAAATTTCATTTCTCATTGTCAGTGTTGGGCACGTTACTTTGAAAAAGTCATTCATTACAGTTTAAAGTAGTGAAGCCAGCTTCTCCACGTGGGGAATTGAACCCCCGTTTTTTTTCTGTATGGCAGGCGGAGATACTGTCCGCTCTCCCATCAGGAAACATGTGCGCTTCTTCTAATATGTACTCAGTCATTCTCCATGCATGTTGATAAGTTACGAAAAACTGCAAAGTTTTTCTCCACAAGACGCACATTTTTTTTTAATAGGATAATAAAATAATAATAGGTATTAGTAGTAAGTAACGGCGCATTTTATTGTCAGTAACGGTAACGGCGTTGTAACGGGGGAAACAGTCATTTCTTTGATTACTCGTTACTGATAAAAGAAACGCCGTTAGTAACGCCATTTCTTTGAAACGCCGTTACTCCCATCACTGATAATAATCAAACCCTCAGAGCTGCTGACACTTTGCAATGCGTCTGCGTCTTGTTGTTGTTGTTGTTGTTGTGGCGTCTTTCTGCTGGGATTTCCTGTTGATGCAGTTTCTCTTTTTTATCGCTGCCCATGCTCACCGCCCAGCTCTTCTTCTTCTTCTGTTAAAAACGAATCAGAAACGTAAAGCGCATCACTTCCTGTGCAGCGGGAAAGAGCGAGCAGACACCGAGAGTTTAGAGCAGGCGATGGAAAAGAGTCATGATTCAAACACACACACACACACACACACACACACACACACACACACATGGAGATGAAAATATTATGCATAAATATTTTAAGATATGCCAAAAACGCGTTAGACGTGTCAGGATCAGTTCCTCCGGCTGAAACGCAACGACGGAGACGGGAAGGAAGCAAGGCGGCTCTCTACAAAATAAGAGCACCTCTGTAATTATTTCTTTAAAAAATAAGAGCACCTTTGTCCCAGAACTTAATTGGGTTGAACTTTTTTTTTTTTTTTTGGTGCAAAGTCCATGAGTCGTATTCGTTTGAGCCACATATTTGAAATCTGATCTCACTGTCATTCTGGAGATTATTTAAAAAATAATTTATAACGTCTTCATGGTGATTTGATGATGTTGGATTGTCAAAGGTCTTACAAAAGGCATGAAATTATCAAAAGGATGGATTTGCTTTTCCTAATAACAATGCACCGTATGTATAGAACATCTGGACTTGTTGAATTTACATGAAGTAAGAAGAGACTTTATCTTCCTGCGTGTCGTTGGAGACGTCTGCTCCTCTTCCTCGGTGGAAACGACTCGGCGCAGCTTTAAGAAGCTCAGACTGTCTGTCCCACTTCTGGTTTTTGCCCTGGAGGTTTTCAGCCCACAAGAAACTGTCTGTCTCTCCCAGCAGGACCTGAACGCACCGCTGAAAACGTGATTTTCACCAAAATAAGATTTGGCAGGATGATGGATTCTCTATCACAAGCAAATTTCTAGTCATCGCAAGTGTTTTTGTAGAAAATAAGTGGACATGAGTATGGCCTGAGAAGAACTCCTCAGATGCACACACACACACACACACACACACACACACACTACATGCATCGTGTGGTTGGCAGCAATGTGAGGCATGCAGTGCAGAAAATGCGCTAAGACACGCAAAAAGTAAAGTTTAACAGGAAGATGGACCGGTGCCACCTGCCCCCCTCTCTGCCCCCCTCTACACACACACCACTCTGCTTAACACACACACACACACTCACACACACACACACACACAAACTCACAGTGTGTACAGGACAGGGCTAAATTGAAAGCATGTGACTGTGGTGTTTTGCTGATGTGGCTCGTTCAGTCAGGTCTGTCTGCAGGGAACTAAGCTGTGTGTGACTGTGTGTACGTGTGTGTGTGTGTGTGTGTGTGTGTGTGTGTGTGTGAGTGTGTGTGTGTGTGTGTGTGTGTTGGGGAGGGGGTGGCACTTATTGGAACCACACTGAGGATGCAGTTCAGTCGAGTTCAGCCTTTATTCGTTTTCTGAGGGCGGTTTGGTTCCACAGACACAGAACGCAGAGACGAAAACCAGACTGTCTTTACATTTAAACAACACACACACACACACACACACACACACACACAAAACCATAACCAGACACATGGCACAGATGAAGACACCAAGGAGTCGTGTTCGTCACGAGCCTGATCTGAGGTCAGCAGGTTCACAGCTGATTGGATGGAAGAATATTTATCTGTGTTTGTCCAGAGGGGAAGTGAGAGAGGATGAGCACAGTGTGTGTGTGATGAGTGTGTGTGTGTGTGTGTGTGTGTGTGTGTGTGTGTGTGTGAGCAGGACCGGCCCACTACACACTGGACCTTCTTCCTCCTCCTCCTCCTCCTCGCTCCTGGCTCTGCATCAAGCTCCTCTCGGTTCCTCTGTGTTTCTCTCACCTGTGTTTTATATTTTATATTTTAGATTTAGAAAACGTGCGTTTCAAATTGCATCACGTCTGAGACTCAGATCAAATCTCTTCATTTATCTTTTCGTTTGAAAGGGACAGGACCCGGCTTGATCTGGTGGCTGTGTTTGTTTTGTTCTGCACGAGCGACAAGACAACAGGAGCGCTCACTCGGTTAAGAAAAGAAAAACCCAAAGTCAGAGTCGAGCGATGCAAATTTCATCAGTTTTTTTCTCCCTGTAGATGAAGGGCAGAGTGATTTTGAGACGATCCCTCACACTCCTGGGACAAAGCTCTCCAAAAAGCTTTTTTTTTTCACATTTTCCAGCAGTGTTTGGAAGTGTTTTACAGACCGAGGTGGTTGGACTCCCTTCTCTCTCTGCCCACATTATATAGTCGTAATAATAACAATAATGATATAGTGAACTGAAGAGAATTGTTGGTGAATTCCTGAATTTTTATTACTATTAATTTTTTGTTTTCATTTTTTTTTATTTTACAAATCTTTTGGTAATTTAATTGTAATTTTATGATTTTTTCTAAATATTATATCAGGCATATAATTATAATACTTTAAGGTATTTATATCCTAGTTTGTTTTTGTAAAATAAAAAAAAATTCTGTTAATTTAAAAAAATATATTTTTCCGTTTTTCCATTAATTTTCCGAGGTGTCTGAATGCAACTTTTCACAGTCAATTACATGCAATTAATTACGTAATTTAAATAATTGTGAATATAGTTTTCTCACTAAAAAAATGACCATTTTTTTCTTTTTGTTTCTTTTTCTTTTTTCTTTCTTTTTTTTCTTTTTTTTTTTTTTGCTGATTTTCTGGATTCAAGCCGCTCGTAGTTTTTTGTATGTTTTTGTCTCTTTTTCTTGGTGATTTTGCTGGGGGCTTAACACCCCTCCCCCCAATTTGCCAAAAGTCTTTTCCCCTGTTTGTGAAGTGAAGTTTATTGCTCTCAGGTCTCAAAGGGTTCATTCAGCTTTCCAAAAGCCAGGGGCCCTATAATCAGGTCTGCGGGGCCCTCAGCGCTGTGGCCCCCGGCTCTCTGTACGTCTGTGTCAGTATTTCCTGTCTGCAGTCTGGTTGACCTGGAGTAACCTCTGCCCCCCCGCCCCCCCCTCCCCTCCTTCTCTGGACCCTCCGGCCTCCCCCCTCCCCCCCTTCCCCCTCCTCCTCTGTCCCACTGTGGAAACGCTCTGAAAGCCCAGGAACAAATGTCCCGTCCCACCTGAGGAGACACTCGATCCCAAACTCTCTGTCACACACACACACACACTCACTCACACACACACACACACACACACACACACACACACACACACTCTCAGTTGGAGGCTCTGTGTTCTGTCTGTTGGTTTGTTGTTTCCCAGATCATCTCTGTTGTATCAAATCAACAACAACAACAACAACAAAAAACAAAAAAAAAACCAAAACAGCGAAGAGGAGAGATAATGGCTGCAGTTACTTCAGGCTCCGCTTAAAACTGGGAAACTGCACGCATTTCAGAGTCAGCGCTGCTTCTGAAACGGGTTTTCGGTTGTGTTCATCTCATTTTTTGCTGTAAAAAAGAAAGAAAAAGGACACTCTTTCTTTTGCATCTCTTCTGAAAACTGATGTTGATGCTGACGTTGATTTAAATCCCTTCCTGCTCGACATTTCTTTAATATTATCCTCACGTTTTAACCGTTTTTATTTTGTATTGTATTGGATTGTAGGTGGTTGTTTTTATGATTGATTGATTGGGTTTATTTTCTGTCTGCGTCACCTCGGTTCACTTCGTCTGTCTGGGTGTTTTCTGATGCTCTCAGCTGCTGTTTCTTCACTGTCATGGTGTCCTATTGCATCTCAGTTTTTGTAGTTTATCCTCTCCTTTCATTCTTAAGTGCTGTACAATTCAGTTTGAAAAACACAGTTTTTGTCTCTAAACTCTGATTTCTTTCTAAGCAGAGGGGCTCAGAAGTTGAACATGCACTCATGTTGGGTTTTGGCAAGTTTGTTTATGAGAGCAGGAACCAGATTTTTCAGATTTTTCTTGTTTTGTTTGAGAGCCGCGTCTCACATGTACAGCCCTCAGGGTGTGTCTTCATGTCACCTGAACTAATTATCAGTTTGTTCCTGTTCTCTGTGTCTTTTCTGGTTGTCATAAGTGGTTTTCTTTGAGGTTTAATCCCTGAAACGGAGCAGCCACCAAACAGACTGAATCTAAATATTGTGTTAGACGACACCGTGTTTGTTTTACATGCCTTGAAGCCCCACGGGGGCGGGGTCACACACCGGTCAGATGCTTTAGACAAGCGGAAGAAAGAGGTCAGGCTGCGTGTGTGTGTGTGTGTGTGTGTGTGTGTGTGTGTGTGCGCGAGAAGGTGTGTTGGTACACTCCACCCACCTGCCGCTGCCAGCCACTGAAAACAAACAGCCACTTCAAACTTATTTAAACAAACCCAGGTGTCGTGTGCAGTTTGTCTTCTCTCATCATGATGTTGTTTGTTTGTTTGTTTGTTTGTTTCTGCATGTTTGTTTATCAAAGTAAGCTCAGCTAAACTAAATGAAGCAGTAAATGGCTGGTCATGTTCCTGAGCAGCTGATCAGTGACAAACATCTCCTTCATGCTGTTTAATAATCAGCTAAACTTCACTTTTGATGTGGATTTGAAAACTGTTGTTGTTGTTGTTGTTGTTACTATGGCAACCGTTGACCCCGGTGTCCGTGGCTCGTGTCTCCGCTGCAGCTGGCCAGCATGAAGAGCTGGAGCGACCTGAGGAACGAGATCATCTTCCTGATGGAGAACGCCACGTCGTCGCCCAGCTCCATGTACCAGGCCGTGTCGCGCATCGTGTGCGGCCACCCGGAGGGCGGCGGCCTGCAGATCAAATCCCTCAACTGGTACGAGGACAGCAACTACAAGGCGCTGTTCGGGAACCACAACAGCAGCGACGACGAGGCCGCCAGCGCCTACGACAACTCCTCCAGTGAGTCGCAGGAACACCGAGTGTCACCAAACACCGTCAGAGTGAAGTCACTTACCGAGTTTCAGCATCTTTAAACTGAACCGGCTTCATTATAAACAAAAAAACAATCTGAGAATCTATTGTGTTATTTTGTTCCAGGATTTTAATTTGTAGAAAAGCCTCTGAAACAGAGTTCAGACTGTCATGTGACACTAAAACTGAAACTGAAACCCATAATAATGTTCTTTTTTATCACAATATACACCATGATATGATCCATGCATAAGAAATGATGTGAGAGACCCCATGAGAGGGACTCAATTTGGCAGAGAAACACTTTTATTTTGAAGGGACATGTAGATGAGAGAGGATGTTTACAGATTTGTGATCAGTTTTATTGGCTGAAGTTTTAATTTACAACCACTAGAGCAGGATGACGTCACCGTTTAAGATGCTAGAGGTCATGTGAGGTCATTTCATGGGGACTTAGAATAATACAATTAATGTTCATCCCATTGGAACAAATGGTAATTGTATGACGTAATGACTGGAGTCCATCACCAGAGGAAATTCCTGTTATTTGCCAATTTAAATGACATTTTATCACCGTATGGTAATTTATAATGTAGTGTAGTGTGAGACAATGGGACAAAATTAATGTGCGTATATGTGTGTGTGTGTGTGTGTGTGTGTGTGTGTCTTCAGCTCCGTACTGTAACAACCTGATGAAGAGCATGGACTCCAACCCGATGTCCCGGATGATCTGGCAGGCGCTGAAGCCGCTGCTCATGGGAAAGATCCTGTACACGCCACACACACCGGCCACGCAGAGGATCATCCACGAGGTCCGCGGCGCACACACACACACACACACACACACACACACACACACACACACACACAGTGAGGCCAGGAAAACAAGCCTTGAACCCTGAAAACACACACACACACACACACACACAAAATGACCCAATTCTGATTTTGTAATTTGCCTTGAGCTGATTTAGAGTTTTGAAATGTGGAATCTGTGTTTTTTGTGTTGTTTTTGTCCAATTTTGTGATTAGTTTTGCACCTCCGGGCCACCATACTAATCACACACCTTCCTTTTTTTTGGCCTCTGATGAAAATGACGAGGGCCAGTCACTCTGTTTTTTAAATATATTGAGTGATATATTTCAAAATAAGATATGACATAGTTTTAAGGAATTAATAGCTTTATAGGAACGAAGAAATTAACAAAAGATGTCACAAGGACACGCTGTTCGTTTGTGGAAATGAAAATCACTCCACAAGCTCGTACTCCACATCTCGTGTTCAGTTTTTCCACCTTCTAACATCTCAGAGGTGAATTTCAGTGTCGAAACAGAGCGACCTGCAGGGCGAACGGGATGTCACTCGAGTCATGAACGAGCCTGTAGACGTCAGCGATAATGCCAAGATAACAAAAGCTAGGATTCGTTTAAACACGCCTTCAAAACTGATTAAAATCCACTCGAATGAAGGAACACCTGAACACGAGGCCGATCCTCAGAGGCTAAGACAGTGAAATGTTTCCACTCTGCGCTGGAAACCAGTTTGAAATTTCAGCTGTGTGCTTATTCTTGGCGAATAACATTCACTTTTCATCTGTTTTAATTTGTACCATCATTATTCCCATTACCTGGGCTCGCGGCGCGTTCCTTAACTTTGTTCAGCAGCAAGAAAGACGTCGTGTTTCTTGGCCTTGAGCTCTGATTGTTTTGATTTTTTAAATTATGTGTTTTGTAAATGGATTTCTTGGGATAAAGGGGCAGATTAAATAAGATTACTCTTCTTTCTGCTCCCTTTCATTCAAGATCTGGGAACATTTGTATTTATATTCAATTGTTCTTTTCTTTTATAAATGAATGAAATAAAGAATAAATTAATTAATTAATTTTAAGATTTCACTTGATTTTGGGTGAAAACAGAAAACGGACAGAGTGATGTGGTTCTCTGTGTACATGCAGATGTTATTTCAGCTCTCTGCGGTCAGCGGTGTGTCACAGCTGCTCTGTAGTGACCGAGTATGAACTGAGAGGTCCACTTGTGAAATTTCCTTTGTTTTTTATTGTGTTTTTTTATTTTATTGTTTTACTGCAAGTCATGTTTTTGCTCAAGGGGCAATAAATGAATGAACTGACCTGATCTGGACTGAGCTGAACTATGACCTGAGCTGAACTATGGTCTGAGCTGAACCTGTGTACCTGTGTGTGTGTGTTGTGTTCAGGTGAATCGGACGTTCCAGGAGCTCGGTGTGTTCAGGGACCTTGGCGGCATGTGGGAGGAGATGAGACCCAAAGTGTGGAACTTCATGGAGAACAGCGAGCAGATGGACCTGATCAGGGTAAGGCGGCGTCAGAACCCACATGACGGATCCCCTGTTGGTTCCCCTGTCCGACCATCCGACTGTGACATTCAGCCCTCAGATACAAAAACTTTGATCCGTGACACATCTCTAAAAGTTTACTAAAAGCTTAAATTTTAACCTGTTTTTAACCAGTTTTGACAAATGCCCCTACACTGACACCTAGTGGCGGGATGTGTCTCTTACGGCAGGCAGCTGATTTGATCCAAAGTTAAATGTGTTAAACAACCACAAGCAAGCCTCATGACAGGAAGTGTGTCCCGGTGACAGTTGTACAGAGAAACAGTGCCAGCCGAGACCATAACACAGCGCAGACTGACGCACAGAGCAACAACAATACTGGAAAAAAAAAACATGGCGGCTTTGTTTGGTTTTGGTTTTGGTAAAAACACCGGAAAACAAAAATGAAACATGAACTTCAGCCTTAAGACAGCCTTGGCTTTGATTTACCAAACAGTTTAACTAATTGTTACTGACACACTGCAGTACCACTGGAATTAAACTACTAGTGTTATTATTACCATTACTATTACCACTACTACTTATACCACTATGACTACTACTGCTACTGCTGCCACAAGTATTATTATTACCACTACTACTGCTACTACTTGGACCACTACTACTACAATTACTGCTGCTGTTCCTACTGCATCTCTCAATATGAAGCATTTTTTTCCCTGAATCTCATAGTTTTCTGACATATGATAAATGTGATGATAAATATGATAAATAATTTATTGGACAGACATCCTATAGAGTCATTGCTCCACTTGTAAATAAGTAATCTAGTCTTTATATGTGAGTGGTTTGGACGTTTTAGGGGTAAATGATCCTCTTGGACTTTGCTGTAGTTTGCACTGCAAAAACTCTTCTTACCAAGATTATTTGTCTTATTTCAAGTCAAAAATGTCTTATTCCTAGTCAAAATATCTCATTACACTTAAAATAAGACATGATCACCTCAGAAGTAACTTGTTTTTAGACAACTGTCTCTTGTTTCAAGTGAAAATTTGTTTGAAACAAGTGTAAATTTGCTTGTTTCATTGGCAAATTTGTTTCTTGTTTCTAGCTAATTTTCACTTGTTTCAAGTCAATTTTCACTTTTTCCACTGGCAAATTTTGCCAATGAAACAAGCAAATTTTCACTTGTTTCAAGTGAATTTTCACCTGAAACAAGTGAAAATTGTCTAAAAACAATTTTCTTCTGAGGTGATCATGTCTTATTTTAAGTGTAATGAGATATTTTGACTAGAAATAAGACAAATAATCTTGGTAAGATTTTGCGTTTTTGCAGTGTGGGTTTTGGTGATTGACGCCTCAGTTTGAGAAAGAGAATGAAAGCTGCTCTGATCTTCTCCAGACTCTGCTGAAGAACAACGCCACCGCCAGCGTCTTCCACTCGCAGCTCGCCGGCACCGACTGGACGGTGGCGGACGTCTCCAGCTTCCTGTCCAAGAAGTCGGAGGACCAGCGTCCGCCGGGCAGCGCCATCACCTGGCGAGAAGTCTTCAACGAGACCGACCAGGCCATCATGAGCATCTCGCGCTTCATGGAGGTCAGTGCTCCTGAAGTTCTCCAGAGTTTATCAGGGCTCCGCGGCGTTTACCCTCCTTCAGTCCAGCTGGTTTCTCCACCTAAATGACCGGGAATTGTCTCAGTTATTTAACAAGAGAAAGATCAATTTATAATTCAGCTTCCAAAAATGGACCTGAGACCTGAAGAGCTGTGCTTGATCCACTTCCTTCCTCATGTTTGTGGTGATTTCCTCAGCTTCGAGCCAAACAGCTTCACAGCTTCTGTTCATTTCTACAGCAGCTTATCCTCAGGTTGGACAGCCTGCCACATGTCAGTCAATTTATGGACAAAAATCTCCAAAACATCTTTTTTTTTCACACCAGCCAATGTGACAGTGTGATCTGAACTTAGTTCGTATGAAAGTAAGGATGCACATTTTTCAACAACCTCAGGTGGCTGATATTGATTGTCTGCCAGGTAATGGTAAGGTAAATGGATAGATAAACAAATAAACCTCCAGGCTCCAGTCCCTGCTCCTGGCCGCCAGACTCACACCAGAAATGTCAGCCATGGCAGGGATTTGTAAAATTTGACCTCTTGCTTTGAAAAAAGATTAGCAAAAATGCGAAGTATGTCCACTTTGTAAATATTAGGCTAAACATGCAAATCACTGGATTTGTCCCTGAAAATGTCTAAAGGCTGAGACCCTGCAGGGACCGTAGGGATGTTTTGGGCTCCATCTATCAGACCGAGTTTCCGAGCCTCTGCTGTCTGTTTTGGATGAAAATGATTTAGACTCTGGAGTCCAGCACTTTGAATACAAACCTGATTGAAGCCAAAACCAGGCCAGAATAAAAAAAAAAAATACACCCAGGCAGACTTGCACCAGCTTGGGAGACGACACGGTCACTGCTGACTCGTTTTCAGTTGAGCGGAAATGGTCCTTTTTATTACTGGTAAGAACACCAGAGAATAGAAGCGTGCTAATTTCGAGTGTGTGTGTGTGTGTCCGCAGTGTGTGAACCTGGACAAGCTGGAGCCGGTGTCCAGCGAGGAGCGGCTGGTGAACCAGTCTCTGGCTCTGCTGGACGACAGGAAGTTCTGGGCGGGAATCGTCTTCTCCGACGTCGCCGCCAACGACTCGGAGCTGCCGCCCAAACTCAACTACAAGATCCGCATGGACATCGACAACGTGGAGCGCACCAACAAGATCAAAGACGCGTAGGGACACACACACACACACACACACACACACACAAACCAGGCGTCCCTGTGTTCCTGTTTTTATTGGATTAATCCCAGTGTCAGCGAGGTCATTCCAGCTATTCAGGATCGCTTTCAACTGCACTGAATGAGTGTGTGTGTGTGTGTGTGTGTGTGTGTGCTGGGATCATTGTTTCATATGAATTACACACCCTGAACCCTGCAGACTCTGTGTATTTACTATACATTGCAGCAGACATTCGTCCCGGACTGACAGGAGTTTCCTCGCCCTGCAGGTACTGGGACCCGGGTCCTCGTGCCGACCCGTTCGAGGACATGAGGTACATTTGGGGCGGCTTCTCCTACCTGCAGGACGTCATCGAGCACGGCATCATGAGGGCGGTGACGGGCAGCAAGGAGAAGACGGGCGTGTACATCCAGCAGATGCCGTATCCCTGCTACGTGGACGACATGTAAGACCACCGAGGCTTTACTTTTACCATCAGAGCATCTCATCTGCTCTCCGGCCTGCTAGCAGAACATTTTACCTTCGAGGTTCCTCAGTAGGAAAGATTCAGTTTCTAGATCATCAACAGTGCAATCACTACAGGAGGTACTGTCCCGTTTGGCGGCCATGTTGGAGGTCCTCGGCTCTGTGAACAGCTGGTTCTGTTTCCAAACGTCTCAACGTCAAAGAACAGATTTGGTTAATTTCATCAGTGATCCATTTGATTAATTTTGTACATAACGTATTTCACCAATTAATCGCCTAGGCGTTTAATATGCAAAATCAACTTGGACCTCAGGCATTTAAAAGAACCAGGCGGCTATTTGCAGCCGGGCGATTAATTGGTGAAATACGGTAATGTGTTTTAATTACCATGTTACAAGGAAATACAGTGGTATGGTAAAGTGACGTTACTTACTGGGAAATTATCTGGAAGCTGACAATATTTTATGACAATGCACTTTCCAAGTAAGTTTCTATTTCTTTAATTTATTTAACTCGTACTTCCAATCCATCCTCCAGATTATTTGCCAGTAACTCCAACCATTTGTTGTAAAACTGTGTAGCAAGTGGAAGGTCAAGAGTCAGAGGTCAGAGGTCAGAGTTCACAGTGTTTGAAGTCAGAAATAGCTTCCTTCACTGGTGGGGTCTCCATCCACTTATTTTATTGCACATTTTGAATTTGCACGTAAGAAAAAATGAAGGCAAGCACTGGAATTTCACAAAAACTGCTGAAATGTCTGAAAATGTTTTTGGGCTTGGCTGAGGTGGAAAAGGGTTGGGGTTTGGTTTGTCAGCAAAAAGAAAATCTGATGAAAGCTGATGGATGAAATAATCAGAATGTAGTCGATGGAAATGTGGATTAATTCACATTTGTCTTTCGCCGAGTCTTTGAAAACGAGTAAAAAATAAGCTGTTCACCCCTCCTCCTCAGCTTCCTGCGCGTGATGAGCCGCTCCATGCCTCTGTTCATGACGCTCGCCTGGATGTACTCGGTCGCCATCATCATCAAGAGCGTGGTGTACGAGAAGGAGGCGCGGCTCAAGGAGACCATGAGGATCATGGGATTGGACAACGGCATCCTGTGGTTCAGCTGGTTCATCAGCAGCCTGATCCCCCTGCTGATGAGCGCCGGCCTGCTGGTGCTGCTGCTCAAGGTGAACAACAACAACAACAACAACAACAACAACAACAACTACTATTTCTACAACTACAACAGAAGCTACAACTACAACCACAACTACAACAACAACAACAACTACTACTACAACAGCAGCTACAACAAAAACAAAAACAACAAATACAGAAACAACTATAACAACAGCTACAATAACAACAGCAGCAGCAGCTAGTACAACTATAACTACAGCAATAACAAAAACAACAACAAGAACAACAGTAACTATAACAACCGCTATTACAGCCACAATGACAACAACTACAACTACAACAATACCACAAAATACTCACACTACTGCTTGATATGAAGGGTGAAAGTCACAGAAATTAAATCATTAAATACATACTTTTATTGACAAAATTGCTCTTAAATTATAACTTATTAAATTATTATTGTTATTCATTTACCGACTATATTTTTTAGCATTTATTTTTTGTGAGTTTCACCTTTCAGGCAGAGGAGACTTAACTTTACTGATCCGTGCAGAAAACAAACAGGATACCGCAGGGGAAATAAGAATATGAATGAATGAATGAATGAATTTTATTTCGAACATGTCTAAAAGAAAAAGAAAGAAAGTAAGAAATATGGAAAGAATATGGAAAACAGGCGAATATTAAACATCATGCATCTGATAATATTAGTGTGCCAATAATCAAAAAATATTCATTACAGTAAATGTAAATGTGCAGGAAAGCAGAATATATCCAATGTATGAATTATATCTTTGATAGAAAATATACCGAAATGAATAGCTAACTTTGCATTTGATGTCTTTAAAAGTTGTATAAGTCAGACTTTGCTTTGCGGCTGTGCTTGCAGAAGGGGAACCTGCTGCCGTACAGCGACCCCGGCGTGGTCTTCCTGTTCCTGGGCTCCTTCGGCGTGGTGACCATCATGCAGTGCTTCCTCATCAGCACGGCGTTCGCCCGCGCCAACCTGGCCGCCGCCTGCGGAGGGATCATCTACTTCACGCTGTACCTGCCCTACGTGCTCTGCGTCGCCTGGCAGGACTACATCGGCTTCGGAGCCAAAGTCTTCGCCGTGAGTCTTCCTCCTCGTTCGGCCGACTCGTTACAGAGTTAAATGGTTTGTCTGTTGGTTAACAGCAGTGAGAGAGGGAGACTGGCAGATCGAAAATCAATAACAATCAATAACATCATTAGATATAGTAATAAGAACAAATATCTCTTATACTGCTGCTTCACCCACTACTGCTACGATTAAAACTAAAATATAAATTGAAATAAATTAAATTATTAATGAATCAGTGAATAATTAATGAATAGTAGCATTATTATTTTACCAGGACTGGTGTACAGTAAATGCAACTAATGATATTTATTGTAATTATTGACATACAATCAGTAAAAATCACCACATAGAGCAAGCTGACAGTTTTATCACACACTTTACTTTAAATGATATAACAAAAAAAATTTACTGAGTTGTCCTGAGTTTTCCTGAGGACAGTGAAGCAGACGCTGACTCCTCCCCTCCCCCTCCCCTGCAGAGCCTCCTGTCTCCTGTGGCGTTCGGGTTCGGCTGCGAGTACTTTGCGCTGTTCGAGGAGCAGGGCGTGGGCATCCAGTGGAAGAACCTGGTGTCCAGCCCGCTGGAGGAGGACGACTTCAGCCTCACCACCGCCCTCATCATGATGTACTTCGACTCCTTCCTGTACGGCGTGCTGACCTGGTACATCGAGGCCGTCTTCCCCGGTAAGACGCACCGCGGCGATGATCGTAACCTGCATTAAATATCATGTCAGGACCGCTTGCTTGTCTAATGAGAGCAGAATCAGTCTGCTGATGTCAGTGGGCGTGTGGCCGAGGCGCTGACCTGCCGTGTCTCTCTCAGGTCAGTACGGGATCCCGCGGCCCTGGTACTTCCCCTTCACCAAGTCCTACTGGTTAGGAGAGAGAGCGAGCCAGACGAGCAAGCTGCCTCAGAGCCGCAAAGGAAACCCCGGAGGTAAGACCGCAGCGCCGGCACCGACCACACGGCGGTGCTTTTACACTTTTGGTCTTTTATCGCGCAAAAGAGCCAACCGCTGTCTAATCTCTTAAAACAGATCCTGTAGTTCTTGATTTTTTTTTTTCATTGTGTGTGTGTTAATGTGCAGCTGTGTGCATGGAGGAGGAGCCGGCCCACCTGGAGCCAGGTGTTTACATCGAGAACCTGGTGAAGGTTTACCGTCACGGGAAGAAGCTGGCGGTGGACGGGCTGACGCTCGGCTTCTACCAGGGACAGATCACGTCCTTCCTGGGACACAACGGAGCCGGAAAAACCACCACCATGTGAGTAGAGAGGGAAAGACCCCCGGTGCAAACACACACCTGGAGGTTCAGGTTTTAGCTTAGCTGCACACACACACATGATGAAATGTAACCAGGAGGTGAACGTCCCGTTGCAGGTCCATCCTGACCGGCCTGTTCCCCCCCACCTCCGGGACGGCCTACATCCTGGGCAAGGACATCCGTTCGGAGCTGAGCGCCATCCGGCAGAGTCTGGGCGTCTGTCCGCAACACAACGTCCTCTTCAGCATGTGAGTCCTCCGCCATGACGCCCGCCACAACCGCCAATCATGAGGATTTAAATGCTTCAGTGTCTTCCTCCAGTGTGTGATGTCACAGTGTGTTTGGTGTTTGTGGCGCCCCCCGCAGGCTGACGGTGGAGGAGCACATCTGGTTCTACGCGCGGCTGAAGGGCCTGTCGGAGGAGCAGGTGAAGGGCGAGATCGAGCAGATCCTGCAGGACACCGGCCTGCCGCACAAGCGCCGCTCCAGGACCAGCACGCTGTCCGGCGGCATGCAGAGGAAGCTGTCGGTGGCGCTCGCCTTCGTCGGAGGGTCAAAGGTCGTGATCCTGGACGAGCCCACGGCCGGCGTCGACCCGTACGCTCGCCGAGGGATCTGGGATCTGCTGCTGAACTACAGGCAGGGTGAGGTCCTGCAGGAAAAACACATTCAGAGTTAGAAAGTTACTGCACATGTGATGTTTTTGGGGGTCGTTTCCCAGGAGGTTCCCTGTTTGGAGAACGTTGGGTCACCCTCCCAGAACCTTCTGGAAACATAACACTAACATCAGCTTTTACCAGAAAAACTTGTTTTCCCAGAACCAAAAACAAACGTTCCCAGACGGTTTGGGGACAAGAACTTTGCTAGCTGGGAGCATAATTAAAAACATGATTGTATGAGAATAACAAAGAAAATAAGTTGTGATTGAAGCTTCTCCAGGCTGAGCAACGTGTGTGTGTGTGTGTGTGTCCCTCAGGTCGCACCATCATCCTGTCCACACACCACATGGACGAGGCCGACATCCTGGGCGACCGCATCGCCATCATCTCCCACGGGAAGCTGTGCTGCGTCGGCTCCTCGCTCTTCCTGAAGAACCAGCTGGGCACCGGGTACTACCTGACGCTGGTGAAGAAGGAGCCCGAGCCGTCGCTCAGCTCCTGCAGGAACTCCTCCAGCACCGTCTCCTTCACCAAGAAGGTCCGCGCACACACACACACACACACACACACACCTGCCGCTTATTGTCAGCACTCACAGGAATAATAACACTTTAAATTATATAGAGCAAGGTTACAAGGTGCCTCACAGTCAAAAGACATAAAAAGTCAGTAAAACTGTCATGGAATATGTGATGACAGTAATAATTAATAAAAGATTAAATTAGTAAATCGCTTAATAGATTCAGCCATTTAACCCTTTAAAAGCTGGATAGATGTCAGGTTTCTTGAGGCTTTACACCTTTCACCTTTTACAAGCATTTAAAGCTTTACAACCTTGATTTCCTACTCGATTTCCTAATTGAGCATCGTGTATTATAATTCATCGTTGTGTTTGCAGTGTGTGTGTGTATATAATAACTGAGTGTTGTGTGTCCCGTGTGCTGCAGGAGGAGGAGTGCGGCTCGGTCAGCAGCTCTGATGCCGGACTGGGCAGCGAGAATGAAAGTGAGGCTGCCACCATCGGTGAGCTCACTGACACATTTACCACAGAGCCACAGACACATCTGCTTCTGCACACATCTGCTGTTAAAGAGCTGAAGACACAGCAAGCAGAAAAAAAAAGAGTGAAGAAAGATGCCACTAATGCAAAAACATCATTAATGTGATCCCACTCCAACATAATGAGACAGACACACAGCACGTTTCAGGGAGCTGATATTTAATATGTTTCTGCACGGCTGGCGGCTCTGAGTGGCTCAGCTGTTCATATTGTGCAGACGACTCAAACTGGCATTAGAGTGCCACCCGAAGGCCAGTCAGTGTCATTACACAAATCCTGTAACAGAACAATGAGATGCATCATTTCCCTTAGATGAGTTCAAAATCTGATCAGTCAAAAATATTTTTTTAAAAAATATCTCAAAATCACTACCTTTGTCAGAAAATGCAGATTTTAGTATATATTTATATTTATATATATATTTATATTTTTTTTCAGTCTTTTTTAATACTATTATTTTTGCTTTTTTAAAAAAAATTAGCCAGAGCTTTCTTATTCCCCCCCCAGAAATATTTAATAGGCTAAAGTATTATTTTTAAAATATTTTTTTAAATAAACAAGGGAATTTTGTGCATCGATGACCTGTTTAGTTTTCAGAGAGTTGATAGTCCATCATCCACAGTAATAATAATAATGATACACTGTAAATATAGAGCACTTTATTTACAGGAATAAAATAAACAAGAACAACAATGAATGAAAGACACTTTTAAAATAGAACAATAGAAACAAAATGGAATGAAAACAGCACCAATGGCGTAAAAAGACAAGTTAACGTGGACTGTTTTTTTTGTTTTTTTTTTCCAGAGAACGGCCCGGCGGCGTCCATCATGTGCGACGTCCCCTGTGTCCACCCCGACGTGTCTCTGATCTCCAGCCTGATCCTGCGCCACGTCCCGGCCGCCCGCCTGGTGGAGGACCTGGGCCACGAGCTCACCTACGTCCTGCCCTACAGCGCCGCCAAGGACGGAGCCTTCGTCCAGCTGTTCAAGGACCTGGACGACAAGCTGGCCGACCTGGGCATCTCCAGCTACGGCGTCTCCGACACCACGCTGGAGGAGGTGAGGACGAGTTATCGCAGAGAAATGTTGAAGAAATAAAGTCTGACCAGTCAGACTCTGTGCAGCCTGCTGATGACAGCTGGACCGTGCTGCTGCTGTTAGACGGGTTGACAGGAACTTCAGATGCAGTGGGACTTTGTTTTTTTTAATGTCACCTTTCTTCTTCTTTGGCAGATTTTCCTGAAAGTGGCTGAAGACAACGGAGTCGACACTGAAGTTCCCTCAGGTGAGGATCAACAGCTTTTTTATTGTTATTATTATCATTATTATTATTATTACCCAACAAAAAAGCCTCCATCTCACCACAAAACAAAGTTCATTCATGTTTGGATTTCACACCATCAGTTGCTTTGCTGAACACCTCGTCCTTCTACAAAGACGTTAAAATCAGCTGTGAGCAGGATCTCTGTCAGAGGACTGATGCACAGAGAAACCAAGAATCTCAATCTGAAGCACGTTCTCTGTGTGTTTTTATATTTTAATTTACACACACCAAAAGATGAAAAAAGTCTTCTGCAGTGAGAACGTTTCGCCTCTCCCTGGTTTTTCTAAAAGCTAATTTGTGGTCTGGATTTGGGTTTCAGGCTCAGATTAGAATAAGGATTAGAGTTAGGCAGGTTCAGTTTAGAATGTTGTCAGTTTGGCTAAAAATAAAATAAAACCTAAATGTGTTTGTGTGTATTTGTGTATGCAGACGGCACCCTACCAGTGCGGCGGCGGCGGCGTACTCACGCCTTCGGTGGCGACCATCAGAGCTGCCTGCGCCCGCTGACCGAGGACGACAACAACGACACCAACGACTCGGAGGGAGACCCAGGTACACACTTTGGTTTTTACTCTCTACACACCGAATGATCGACTAATCTGAAAGACAGGAGCAAACACCCGGTTTCCCTGCAGGGATCAGTACAGTACTTCTGATTCTGATTGTGAGAAAAACGACTGGTTGCTTCCTTCCTCGTTGTTATGTTTCCTGATATCTGCAGTGGCTGGATCGCCCTCCTGTTGGAAGTGATCTAAAACTGATAGATTGATTACCACAGACAGTGATCATGAGTTGGAGTTGGAGTTTCAGGCTGTGACGTCGTCTCTCTGTGTTGCAGAGTCCCGGGAGACGGACTGGCTCAACTGTGTGGACGGGAAAGGCTCGTCTCAGGTGAAGGGCTGGAGTCTGAAGAGGCAGCAGTTCATCGCCCTGATGTGGAAACGCTTCCTGTACGCCCGCCGCTCCAGGAAAGGCTTCTTCGCTCAGGTAAGAGCTCCGACTGGCTCTCGAGTTGGGTTCAGGCTGGAGTTTAAACCTCCTGTGGCGGCAGAGTCTTTCAGGCTGTGACTCTCGTCTCTTGCAGATCGTTCTTCCTGCCGTGTTCGTGTGCATCGCTCTGGTCTTCAGTCTCATCGTTCCTCCGTTCGGAAAATATCCGAGTCTGGAGCTGCAGCCCTGGATGTACGAGGAGCAGGTCACCTTCTTTAGGTAAGAGGCTCCCGAGCGGTCACAGATGTTAAACCGGGACTGTCCCTTAGCTTTCTAAATACTGCGATCGAGATCATGTGTGAAACAAAATGATTTAATTGTTTGTGTTTTTACTTTTCTCAGTGCCACATTTCACAAAGTAGCAGATCAAAATCCTGTGTGCCTCTTATTGTGTCCTTATTTACTATATTAAAGTAATAGTTAGTAGTAGCCTTCACTCGGTGATTTTGTTTGTTCTGCCTCAGCGACGACGCTCCAGGCGACGCCAACATGCAGAAGCTGTTGAATTCCCTCGTGGACTTCCCCGGCTTCGGGACTCGCTGCATGGAGGGACACAGCATCCCGTAAGGCTTTTTAACATTCATCCTCATGCTTTCACACATCACCTCCAAGGCAATACCGTGGAAAACTGTTTTATTTTCCATAAAAGTCTGTTCTCATCTGACTCGACTGAGCGGATTGATTCAGACGTTTGAGGTTTTCAGTAACTTCAGTAAAATCAGCCCCTCTGATCCCTGCCTGCTCCCTCCTCCTCCTCCTCTTTCTCCTCCTCAGAGACGCCCCCTGTACGATGGGAGATGAGGATTGGTCGATTCCCGAGATTCCTGAGAGCGTGCAGCAGCTCTTCAGCAGCGGGAACTGGACCATGGACGATCCGTCTCCCGCCTGCTTCTGCAGCTGCGACGGCAAGAAGAAGATGCTGCCCGACTGTCCCGCCGGAGCCGGAGGCCTGCCGCCGCCTGAGGTAACATACCTGAACCCGAACCTGGACCTGAACCTGATCCCGTACCTGAACCTGAACCTGAACCTAAACCCGAACCCAAACCTGAACTTTAACCTAAACCTCAGCCTGACCCTCTATCTGAACAGTGCTGCACTACAGATTTCAGTTTTCATCATAAAATTTACTACCAAATGACTGGAATGAGTCAAATTCTGCTGAAATTTCAAAACATTTACATAATTAGACAGATGACGCTCTTTCTGGAGGTGGTTGGTTTACGGTGTATGGTCTTTACATCGTTTGATTTCTAGAAAGATTGAGTTGCGGCCCTCAAGTTACAGCTAACTACATTAGATTATCTACAAGTAACCCCACTGCCTAAAAAACCTCCTCTATCTGTAGTGGGACCGCTAACGTTTGGTGTAAACTCATGATGAAGATACAGCATGGCTGCATATCAAGGAAGTATAACAGTTTATGTAAAACAGAGAAATATCACTTGTTTGTTTATCTGGGATCAATACAGTGGTGACTGTAGATGGTTGCAAAACTTGGTGTCGTCGACTTCTGAAGCTTATAGCCTAAAAACTAGAACTGCAATCGCTGCAAACCTGATAATGTCATATTCAGCAGAAGACACTGAACTTTTTTATATATAAAACATGTATGTTTGATTGAAACTCTGAACAAACACAGAAAAAATAACCATTCGAAGCCGGTTTCTGCAGGAAAGTCTTGGACGTGGCAGAGCCGCCTCTTCAAAACGTATGGCATAAAAAGTAGAAGTGTTTCGACCCCGGCATGGTTAGATTCAGCAGAATCCCTCAGACGATGCCATGTGAGGCCTTTGAATAAAATCTCATGTGAGTGTGTGAAAACGTCTGGTTTTTCTGTCCACCTCTGTTCAGATGAGGCTGAGCGAGACGGACACACTGCAGAACCTGACAGGGAGAAACATCTCCGACTACCTGGTGAAGACGTACGCACAGATCATCGGCAAGAGGTGGGAAAGACTCCACGTCTCACTTCACAACTCCTCCTTTTTTCAGTGCATTAACCTGGGAGTTAACGTGTGGAGAAATACACTTATACTGTGCAAGACTTCATGATGCAGTTACACAACCATGCAGCGACAGATAATTATTTGTAAGACGAAGAGTGCTGCTGTCATTTTACCTATAGGCAGAAACAGTTGGTCTGCATTAAAGGTAAAATCTGTGTAAAATGCACTGAATTCTCCTGAATCTGTTCTCTTTCAGTTTGAAGAACAAAGTCTGGGTGAACGAGTTCAGGTGAGTCTCATTCACTTTCATCCGGCTGCAGTAATAATCAATAATCGTCGTCTCGGTTCCGAGTGGCCCAGGTCCTCAGAGTTTTGATCGTGATCTGTGTTTTTGCAGGTACGGCGGCTTCTCGTTGGGCGCCAGGAGCACTCAGGTCCTCCCGCCGGCCAATGAGATCGACGACGCCATCGAGCGAGTCAGGAAGATCTTTAAACTGCAGAAGGTCGGTCAAAGCATTTAAAGCATTGAAAATAAACCTGATCTGAAATAAATTATTTTAATAATTACAAATATAGTTTTCCTGTATTTTTTATAGTATTTTTGCAACTTTTCAGGTATTTTTTATTACTTTTCTGGCACTTTTTGTAGTTTGTGTAATTTTCTTTTTTTTTTTTATTTGTCTCTATATTATTTTCATCATTGTACATATAGTTTTCTTGTCATTAAAAAAATTGGTTGCTTATTTTTTAATAATGTCCTGGTAATTTTTAGTTGATTTTTTTTTTTTTTACTTATGCTCTGTTTTGTTTTGTTTTGTTTATTTTATTTATTTATTTTTGCTTTTTTTTTTTTTTTTTTTGCATGTTTTTGAAAGAAGTCCAGTGAACTGTCTCTGGTTTCAAAGGCTTGATTCACCAGACGTCACTATGACACAAAAATATGTAGAAATAATTATTTTAACATGATGCTTTAATCTCACCACTTTGAATTGATTTGAAAAGTTATGATGCCTGAATAATTCCATAGTCAACACAAACCAAAATATCAGATGAGAGACAAGTCGGGGTCCAGGGATTCAGCAAAGCTAACCTGGGAGCTTGAAAACCTCTGCTTTATATGATCAATGATTTTCCTTGCGCTCAGAAACAAACGCTGGTGTCGTCTCTGTCCTGCAGGGTGCAGCTGCCGATCGCTTCCTGGACAGCCTGTCGGGCTTCATCAACGGCCTGGACACCAAGAACAACGTCAAGGTGAGAGGGAGTGACTGCACAATCACAAACTCACTGAAACTCACTTCTGTAATAGCTCTATTTAAGTATTTTTTAATCAAGTGAACTGTATCTGCAGAAGTACTAGTCTAGCTTTATGAATACTTAAAAAGATACATAATCAAACGCTGAATCCTGATCGATTATTCCAGCAGAGAGATGTTTGCTGCAGCAGTGGCTAGTTAAAGGCCCTTTTAAAGTGATCAATACAGAGCTGAATTGATTGGATGCACTTAATTATTTAGCTGTTGGTTGTGAAGTGCTGATGCACGGAGGGCGGTGCTGACTGTAAAGCACTTAGTTACTGGGATGTTAAAGGTAATGTGTCTGCGTGAATGTTAATTTGCTTTGGTGGTGATTTCTCGACCACGTTTCCGTTGGTCTGTTACTCTGGTTTGGAGTCGCTGGTTAAATCAAGGCGAAAGTCCATTTGCATGTCTAGACAGAAATATGGAAGCAGAAACTGAGAAGTACCATGACGTAAATCCTGTCTGCATGGGACTGATATAAACCGGGGACGTCCAGTCTTATGCAATAACTGCTTGGATTGTGTGTGATTTCATTCTCCTATAAATCGGAAACGCCCGTCATTTGTAGAGAAAAAAATCCTGCAAAACTGACCTGCCATTTCTGGGTGAAGACTTTGTTTTCTGATCCTGTGTGAACAGGACTTTACAGAGATATATAACGTATATTTCAGGAAAGAACGAAGGAAGGAAGGTTTGCCAAGCACATGTACTCTTATCCAGGACTTGTTTCTTCCATTCGCTTCCACACATTCCCACTGGGAGCTGCACAGTGCAGCCAGTCTGACCAGTCCTCATGGTTTTCCAGCGAGCGTCTCCAGGGTTGTGGGGATGTTCGGGCCTTTCTTGTTCTTATCTTTGGCCTGTAAAACACTTTGAATATCCTCTGTGTATGATAAGTTTCATTTTCTTCTGGCATCGTCCGGTCTAAAACTGGAAACTCTGTACTGAAACTCTGTGCCGTCCTGACTCGCTCTGTGGTTTTCTGTCCTGCAGATCTGGTTCAACAACAAGGGCTGGCACAGCATCGGCGCCTTCATCAACGTCATGAACAACGCCATCCTCCGCGCCAACCTGCCCGAGGGCAAAGACCCCAGCAAGTACGGCATCAGCGTCTTCAACCACCCGCTGAACCTGACCAAGGAGCAGCTGAGCCAGGTGGCGCTGTGAGTACAAACCCTCCGGAAAAACACTGCAGGGTACAGGTCTGATGATGCTGATGGGGCGTTCAAAGTCAAACAGAAACAACTCAGTGGAACAAATGGCTGATTCAAACAGGGCGTCTGCAGCTCCCAAAACTAAGCTAACACACATGCTCCCTCTAGGTACAGATTTGAAAATGGTATCCAACCTCCAGTCTCAGTCTGGGTAAATCAGAAAAATGTTACTCAAAATGTGGATTATTCCTTTAAGAGAGTTCTTAAAGGAATAATCCATTGGTGCTATGAAAACATTTCCAAGCTGAAGAAAAACACAGGTGAAGTGTGAGTTTTTCACCTGACCAAAAATGGTCTTATACTTAATGTAAACTGGCTTTAAAAGAGCCTTTGAAAATTCTTGAATTATGTAAATCTTACAGAACTTTAAAACTTTGACATTTTCAAATTTGTTGCACCATGGTTGTACTTTTCTGTAGACATCAGCTGTTTTAACACATAAACCTGCTGATGAGACATCTGACTTGGTGCTTTACAGCAAACCAAACATGGAAATGTCGACTACAAACTAAATATCCAGCCAGTGGCATTTAATGAAGTTGGATCATAAAATGACTCGTGATATGGATCTGTGATAGGATATCAGAATTTGTTTCCGAGTGGTATTTCCTAGTTGAGAGTTAAGATGTGCAGTGTTTTCTGAGTTTTGGCCCAACAGCATCCCGGGTGTCTTCTAGCCTGTCAGGAGTTTTCCAATAAACTGAACATCCCAAACATGATGGGGAACCATTTAGTGTGAACTCCCTCACTGATCAGCACCTCCTCCTCCTCCTCCTCCTCCTCCTCTGCAGGGTCACGACCTCCGTGGACGTCCTGGTGTCCATCTGCGTCATCTTCGCCATGTCCTTCGTCCCGGCCAGCTTCGTGGTCTTCCTCATCCAGGAGAGAGTCAGCAAGGCCAAGCACATGCAGTTCATCAGCGGAGTTCAGCCGCTGCTCTACTGGGTGGCCAACTTCATCTGGGACATGGTGGGTGCAAGTCAAAAAACCTCTGATCTGCATCAAAGTGTTGCCATAGCAGCGTTGTGTTTTTTTTTTTCCTACGGTGATGAAAACATTAACAGTTCTCTGTTGATGGCTCTCTGTGTAAACTAAGGCTGTATCATATCATGTCATTCACAATAACGCGACAAATTTGTACACAAAAAAAGTGTCACACCATAATGTCAGTGATATAACAGCGTTCTGTCACCATGACAACAAACAGAGCAGGAGTCAGTTTAGTGTTTTCCATACCGCCCAGATAGATTAACACCTGTCCAACTGTCATTAACCCCCTCACTGGCATTTTTTAAAATATCGTTACAGAAAAATACCATGTAATATTATGATATTATTTTAAGTCTATTTCACCCTCCCCACTGCAGTGTTAAGTTTTATGTTGTTAACTCCTCTCTCCTCTCGCTGTTGCAGTGTAACTATGTCG